>NW_020653945.1:18356728-18375986 GCF_003589595.1 Hyposmocoma kahamanoa
GTGTGTGTGTGTGTGTGTGTGTGTGTGTGTGTGTGTGTGTGTGTGTGCGCGCGCGCGCGTGTGCGTGTGCGTGTGCGTACGCGTGTGCGTGTGCGTGTGTGTGTGTGTGTGTGTGTGTGTGTACGCGTTATAAATGAATTAATTAATTAATTATAATTTTGTACAAATTGTGCACTTAGAAAGAAATGAAGTTAAGAATACGGCGACATTGCCACCCATTCTTTCTTATTTTAATAGTGAAGTGGCCTGGAATAGTTATCAAAGTTACAAAAGATAACATTGAAGAGGTTTAAATCACTGTAAGTAGTATTGTTATAAACAGGTGGTATATATATTTCATCAACTTGTTTGTTTGTTTGTTTAAATTCTTCGAAAAACGACACACAGACAGACTGTATTTATCTTATAGTGATTATAACGAACTAAATAAGTAGTTCTAAAAGCATATATAGGTACGTAATTATTTAACACTGTGTATATATATAATATTATGAGGTATATGCGAAAGCAACAAACACTACTCAGAGTTGATGCAATTAAGCTCAATTGCAGAATTTTAAAATACTGAAGATCGAAGTTCTTCATTCAGTTGGCAGTTTAAATCAGCAATGTAATAACCCACACACTCATCGCCCCGCACTTGGGAAACCCTATATCGCTGGTGCCATGGACACACACATAGACAACCACAAATTACGCCCAAGAGAAGTAAACGCAGGCTATACAAATATTTCTCTCCGCCCGGGAATCGAACCCGGGACCTCTGCGTGGCAGTTAAGTATGGTAATCGTTCGGCCACGGAGGCAGTTAAAGAAAAACTATTTAAATACCTCTACGAAGTGATTTAAGCTATTAACTATAGTTAGCCAACCAATTTTCCGTAGTCTAGACTAAAACAAGATGATCACCACCCACAAGGTAATCAAACACCATCTGATGGCCCAAGGACATGGCGCCAATACTATATTGTGTTTTTATCGACGACGATTTATTGAAGCACAGACGACGTTAAAAAGTTGTATTTTCTTTTTAACCTCCTACGGCATCAAAATGTACGCGCTTACTTGTCGACGAAATTTGTATTAAAAATAAAATTCTTCTAACTCATTTAATAACAACTTATACCGACAAATATCTTTTATAATTGATCCAAACGTTCAGAACAAATTTCTGGAATGTTCAATAACGGTTAAAATGGATTAAAAAATTTGTATAAACAAAATACTAACAGGTTTTAAATATAGGTTTACCTTGAAATAGAGAGCGTTGACGAGAACCATCCGTGTGTTTTCGTCGAAAGAATCCGGAGTAAGAAGGTTCTTGATACGATTATTGGTTTTGTTTTCAACCTGTGAAAACATCAAAAATAAATACTGTGAACGTGCACAAAATGACGAAATTTTGTGCTAAAAAACAGTAAACCTTTCATGGATCATGGACAGTACTTAAATATTATTATATTTCAGTACTTTTGTGCTTATATCGATTCAATGTAAAATGTTTAATGTAAATCATTGAATATTGTCAGTACGTTATTGATACTTCTCAATGGAGAAGCAATAGGAGGCAACTACAAACGTAAGCACTTCGAAATCGCACTGTAAAGCCCGTAGATGGTTTTATGAGATCCATATAACGAAATGGGATATGATCATATTCTAATATTTAATTTTACGATAAACGCTGTTGTTTTCAATGAACTACACATGGTGGTCGTTAATTTGGATGCTTCTACTATACCTCAACTTCGAAATATGGAAGCGGCTTTTCAAAAAAAAATATTTTCCGTTTTTGAAATGCGGAAATGACGTGACATATTACAATTTTTATAATATAAATGTATAAGACTTTGGCTCATTATAGATCTTAAAGGATTGATGACAACCAGGAATATGACAACGGGGTCTCAGTACCTGCTATGGATAGCAGAAATGTCAAATTTAATCTTAAACGATGCTACAGCGTCAAGAGCACTTCAAGCTTGACATTTAAGATTTAAATCCCACTCTATGCCGCTTACGATAAGAACAGTCCAAAGTACAACATGTCAAGCTTGACGTGCTCTCTTGACTATACGAAATTTTGGGAAAAAATTAAACTAATTTTTTCTCTTCGGATCGAAATTAGGTATTTACATTTTTTCACTTTCTATAAAAGATAAACATTAATTTAAATGTTACATAAAATACACAAACAAATAGCATTCTAAACCTTTATTTTTCCTGCGATTTTTTACTTCTAAATTTCGTCAATTCCGTTGTTGCAAGTTTTTTAGATACAAAATGTTCCAGGTAAACGAGCAATCGAATTGTAGGCGTGAATACGCGTCCAATTATCTGACCACTAATGATAACACAATTTAAACTACATTTGAGGCTATCAGCGCTAAAGTGGCGTAACCTACATTTAATTTCTTTTGCACAGTATTACTTTAAATGATACTAAAGTACATAATTATTTTATATTTGGATTATATTTTAACGTGTATTAAAAAAATAATATATTAAATATTTAAAAAATAAAAGACCGGGTGGAAATTTGTAATGCCACCTGGAGGGAAAGTACTCTAAATACTGGAGATAAAAATTTTTACTTAAAGGAAACATTCCTTTATTTTTTTAAAGAAATAAAACTGCATTCATAGATTTTCGAAAATTTCGAGCAACACGTTTTATTAAAATACGTCAAGATTTCATGGTTTTTTTTTGCATTTAATTAACCAATTTTGTGAGAGAGATTTTATTCTTATAATTAACCCTATCGATCGATGCAATAAAAGCGCAGGGTGCCTTTTTTCCAGATTAAAGCAGGTTCGATTCCCGCATGTTGCTAGAAATTTTCGAAAATCTATGAATGCAATTTTATTTCTTTTAAAAAATAAAGGAATGTTTCCTTTAAGTAAAAATTTCTATCTCTAGTATTTAGAGTACTTTCCCTCCAGGTGGCATAACAAATTTCCACCCTGTATAGGTTCACCACTTTTGCGCAGATATCATCATCGGAGGACTAGACGTGGGCTGGGGTTCCACCCCTGTGTTGTGGATATTCCCCGGATTCGCACGAAGCGTTTCGCTTCCACATTTGTATGGCGAGCGGCTGGGGAGTGGAATTCCCTGCCTGCAGACTTGTTCCCTGAACGCTATAACTGGGACCTTTTCAAGGCGAGAGTGAATAGGCATTATTCAGGTGTGCATGCTACATCCTCGACCTCATCGTCACTTTCCATCAGGTGAGATGGAGGTCAAATGCGCACTTATTTTTTTATATGTAAAAAAAGATAACCTCATTTGTAGTTGTAGTATTTTTATAATTACGAATATGTGACAATAACAAATCGATTCTAAATAATCGGGCTGTACCTGTAATATTCTCCAAAAATTCTTACCCAGCTGTTTATAAGGGAAGCAGCAGCCTGGCTATTAACAAAGTTAACCTTTTCAATGCCAGCATCAAAAACATTAACGGCATCTTTCTGCAAATTATCATCCAGTTCGTAACTACCTTCCATAATGTACACCCGGTTGGCTACATTCAGGGTCACACCTTGAATTGATCTAATCTTGGACGAAATTTCGCAGAATGATGAACGAACCTGTAAGGAAAAAGTTCATGAATATTCAGAAATTCGACATGGCTCAGCAAGACTAGCGCCCGTTACCGATATAGCCGCAGAGAAACAATTCTTGACAACTGTAACACACATTACGAAGTAAGCTCAACATTTCGTTTAATTTCTTACTTGAACTAGCAAAGTTCGTTTTGTAAATACAGTAAACTATCTCTCTATGTGTGGAACTAATGGGAATAAAGATAAAAAAATTATATTTATTTCCACTAGTTCCATGTATGGAACTTTTGGGTTACAATTGTTCCACGTGGAGTACATGGAACTACTGGGAATAAACGAAAAGTGATTGTAATGAATATTATGATGATTTACTACAATGATACTAATTTATTTTTAAAACCAAATGTGAAATCCAAAAACAAAGATCTGTAACAAACGCATAGAAAAATTCGTAAGGTCTGCTGACTCGATCTATAGCTCAGTTGGTAGAGCTATCACCCTCTACGTAGGTTAGAGTCCTGTCAGATCTAAGGATTTTTTATTTGTGTTCAATATTTGTATTCATCCGTCGAGTGTCCTAGAGATATACAATATCCCTTTAAATTTCGATAGTTTACTTTTTATAATTAAATTAGTATTGAAATGATATTCAATTATTTTTTGTGAAATTACTCCACTAGTTTGTTATAATTATTCATTCAATAAATTCCTTCTAGACGTCTTCTAGCAAACCGTGGCAGACTCTATACCAACTAAGCCACGGAACGAACCAGCGAACCTCACGAATTTTTTATGTGCTTGTTGTCGGATCTTTGTATTTAGCTTTCAACGACTTTTTAGCCGTAGCGCTATCTACGAGAAACCTACCATTTTTTTTTTAATTAAAAAATATAATAATTTTCTTATAAATATCGGGTTCTTAGGTATTTGCGATTGTTACACATAGGAAATGATACAATTTTTTCGGTTATAAATCGCGTAAATTTGTTTTTTCAAATACGGCAACGTTTCATCACTCAGCTGTGAAGTTGGTGAGTTGGAAAAAACAAATGTACTCGTATATATGTATAACAGTATTTTTTGTCGTGGATAAAAACAGCTGCGCGTTTGAGGCGCCGTGTGGCTCTAGGACGCTAATATACCAAAATCGTTAGAGACACCCGTGTGCTTCAACAATATAATAATAATGCTAAGTCAGGCTCGCCCGCGTGCCCGGGACGCTCATTTAAGTTAAAACGTAAAAGCTAAAGCAATAGAGCTTATTTTGTCATGACAGTTAGACGTGCGCGAGGTGAGCGCGATGAAATTCATGTCGAATAAATGGTAGCCCTAAAGGTAGCTGATCTTGCTAACCCGTCTCTATTTTCCACCCTGTATATTCGGATGACAGTAATAACAAACATTAGTGCACTTTCGTTGTTGGTATGTAAGTATGGACTATAGCATAGGTTCCCAACATTTTGACTCACTGCCCACTTAGGCAAGATAAAAAAATTTCAACGGCCACTACCACAAAAAATAATTGAAAACACGTATTTTTCAATTAAACACGATCGACGACGACGACTTAAACGACGATTTTTTAAACACGTTCACTCGAACTTTTCGACCGGCGAAGGCTACAAACGTTATTCAGAAACCAGTCATCGAATGTGAGTTACCGAATGTCTTATTGTTTACAAAGCAAGAATGTAAATCTCTTATTATTTTAAATAGTCTGGATTTTGTTCAGTTTTATAAATTTATTTTAATGCCAGACTAATCTATTATATTTTATTTTAAGCCTTTAAAGTCTTAAAAATGTATATAAAAGGATTTTCATTTTTCTTATAATTTGTTTCACCGACTAACTCCGTAAACGCTGTTGGATAACGATATCGTATCCGAATCCGAATCGAACGTTTAACTCGGAATGTTCTGAATAGCTCGAAAAGCGCCCTATGTTCTGAATTTCCATCTGCGTTTCAATTGAAGGTAAGGAGACCGCGGCGACGAACACAGCGAAAGTGGATACGCAGTGTTGAGGTCGGCTTTAAAAAAAAAAGTACGTTTACTACCCTAACTATTAAAACAAGAGATGAGCAGCCCTGGCTGATGCAGTCATCGGCCCGAGTAACATTATTATAATTTATTAAATTTATTTATTGCGCATTGGCTATACATAGAGCCATCAGCTTAACAAGCAAGAAATAATGAAGAAACTCAAAAAGTATATATAATAAAATATAAACTAAATTAATTTGTGTAAAAATTTACTACAAAAACCTGCCATATTTTTTTGGTTCCAAATAATATTTTGGGAGTGCCTAATTTTTTTCTCAAAAAATATGAAAATTACATACTAGTAACTCTTTTTTTACAAATAAATGACATCACCGTATCCAAACACATGAGAATCCTAACTACTGATTCACGTACAAAAAATTATCAAAAAATTACATGTTTACGAGAGTAGTGCAATAGTAACCAAATTTTCAGCCATCGTGTATTAAATTGAGCGTAGGAAGATTTGTGCAGGCACTAGGAAGTATTCGCAAAAACTTAAAATAGACTATTGTCTAAACTCACTTCATCATCATCGCGAACACCAAGAGCAGTAAGTAACTCCGAGTGCGTTGGTTCGATGGAGCCCAAAGCGAGCAAAGCGAGCACGTATTCCGCAGATAAAGGGGACGAAACTACACTTTTAGTCTTATCTAATTCCTGCAAAAAAATATAGGTTAATTAAATAGACTTATTAATACCATTAATCATCATTTTAATCACTCCTATATCTCCTAAACCTTGTATCAGCAAAAGTTGTTTCTATGTAAAAATTAAATACGAAAAATCAAAACCAATACATAAAATGGCCAGCATAAGGTGATGCTCAAAAAATTCCACCTTAATGTTTGGGACTATAGCGTATTAATATACTTAGACCTAATAACAAAAAAGTCACAGATCTAGTTTTAAACATTATAATATGTAGCGCGATGCCATCTATTATTACGATATGGTTTTGATAAGTTAGATATCATCTTTATTTAGATATAATAAGATTTATATAACTTCTTGTTGCTTTACTTATATCAAAAATCTATAATAATATATAATAATATAAAAACTCATTTTGAATACTAAAATTAAAAACATGAGGGTGTAATAAAAATAAGTTTAAGAAACTTACATTGCAGAATTTTGCCGAAAATGTGGCGATTGAGTTTGAGAACGATTGATCATCCATGGTTCCCGAACAGCTGACTATCAGTGAAAACAAGGAAACTGAAACGAACAACAACTCTTCTTCATAAAATTTGTTTGAAGGAGTAAAGTGACTAGTCGATAAGAAGATCAAATCGCGACTGCCTAACGCCTTTGCTGTGCCTGACATCCAGAGAACCGATGACATCATTCCTACCTACCGCCGGCAAACATTCTGACTCACTCTACCGATTAACCGAACTAAACCTTGAAACCACTAATGGAACTCCCAATTTCAACAATGGTCATTCACAAACACCAAACAAATGTACAAGCCGGCCGGTCAATAGACTCAAGGTCACCTGTTTTCACTATCGTATTAAAATTTAAATACTTACATACTAGAGTCGATACGTACATAACCTGATTTTTTTACTAACAACTCGGAAAAACAGCATTGACTGTGCGCGTAATCAGGTGCCGCGTAAAATTTTATTCTTGAAACAACAATCGATGATAAAATATGTCAACTATCAGTTAATATCAGCTAATCCTGCAAAAAGATTATCTTATTTATATACAAAAATACAAATATAAATAGTATTTGAAGTACCTATGTAACTATGTTGCTTAAAATAAATTATTAATGATATTATGATTACTTACTAATCGCAATTCGTGAGTTACGTATAGACAAACATTATACCAAAATTAAATTCCAAAACTGTAGACAATATTTTTGTGTTTTTGTGAAAACAAATCGTGTTTTTCGATTTTACATTGATTTAACGTTATACGCTTAGAGGATGGAAAATTCCATAGTCTAAGGTTATACGTGACAATTCAATGGCGTAGAATAAAATCTAGGACTATGGAACCATCCTCTAAGAATAAAATACAGACTTAAGCAAAGAGAATTTAAGCACTACGTTGACTTAAGTACGATCCAGCGCAAAACTCAATAGTAAATAAAAATATACAGAAGTGACAGACAGTGACAAACTACAGCACAGAGTAAAAATGATTCTATCAAAGAACAAAATTATGCTCTGTCAGAATAAAAAGCTAAATAGCTCTTCAATGCCACATAGAAAATACAATGAAGCAAATAACATTATAAGTATGTATTATTTACATACACATAATGGTTTAACGGACATTCTTAAACCTAGTACATTTAAAACTAAGTTTAAAAGTGGCTTTTTTATCTAATGCCACGAAAGTACATAAGTCGACTTGAACATTTTTTTAATGTAGCACCGAAAGCGCTGTGAAGTTTATTATCAATATGCTCCGTAATACTTAAAGCAGCAATTTGAATTATTTAATGAACATATTTTATATAGTAGTTATGTGACACCAAAAAGGTGTGCACATCGTGTGTGTGTACATATTACCTCTTTCCCGAGTTGAAGAGGAAAAAATTATTGAAATCTTCACTAGATGGCGTTGAAACTAAAATAATGTTCTCGTCGTGTTCTCAGTTTGTTGAGTTATTCATTTGCCTCTATTTATGTTAACTATTGCTTGTCTATCTATCTTCATTCTCTAATAGTTATTAGTGTCATAAAGGTGTTTAGCCTTAACACATACCGATGTTCCAGCCTTAACAAAAAAAATAAGCCTGGCCAACAAAGAACTTTTGTTTTTTAATATTTTTTCCCACTGTCATTCAAAAAAGAATTCTGATCGAAATGTGAGGAAAATTGTAGGTTTTGTACCATAAGTAGGTTTTGTACCAAAATTATTCCAAAAAATATAGTAAAATTGTAAGTTTTTTGGATTATCTATACCTAAAGTAGTAATCTAAATATTTGGTATTACAAGTAATATGAGTCAAATGATTTTTGATATCTAAATTGAAGAGTGAAAAAATCATAAGAGAGTCTGAAGGCAGAACTGATCTGCTTCTACAACTAAACTGCAACACCGCTAAAGGACACATCCCACCATAAAAACCTCCTATAAGGTTGTACTCATTCAATTAAAAAAGACATTTGAATTATGGAGCGGGCTATTGTGTGCATCAAACATCTACATCCTGCACTTTTTATCAATTTGCCTAAACATTATTCATATTGCTATTCGCCTAAGCCTGGTGGCCCATGTGCGTGCCCTAGTATAGTGCCGAGCCCGCGTGGTCGACTGGAAACACCTTATTGTGGTCCGAAACCCGTAGCATACAATCCCTGCAGGCCTTCCTTCACAACTCACATAGAATCGACGAAGTACAAATTAATCTTCTTCTTGGTATGTGTTCCGTTAATCATTGCCCAAATGTTCCGTGCGTTCGGCCATGAAATCCCGGAGAAAGAGGAGTGCAGGGAATATGAGTACATGCGCAGGCGCACCAAGCGATTCCCGTGGGGAGAAGGTATTAAGTCTCTGTTCCACAACGATCACGTGAACAGCCTGCCTGCAGAATGTAAACCTCCCCCGACTGACTATTGCGACTAAGTATTTCGTGTACCTATAATTAGGAATGAACGTTTGAAACTCAGTGAATGTGTTAAAGGTCTAAAACGTGTTTCTATAATACAATTCATAAATGCAAAATTTTAAAATTATATATTACCCATTGAAATATAAACGTGTTGCTGAAAAGAAGTCGCGTGACAATTGGTGGAAGTGTGTAATATATAACTAATATACAATTAATTATTAACAAAAAAAACAGTAAACAATATACCTACATCATATACTTATGTTTTATGATATTACCTATCTTAAGGTATAGAATTAAAATGTTTTGTGGCCGTACCTAATATTATTTGTCAACCCTTGTCTATTTTTATTTTTTCTAGGAGCCATTTGCATGAAGGCCTCCTTCAGTATAACAAACCATCACACCTAAAAAAGTCTCACTGCTTCATAAAAAATATTCTCGAAAGTTCACCTAATTGTAGGGTTACCTATTGCCAGGAACAGTAAGGACCACGTCTGAAAATACGTCCGAACACAAGAAATGCGCACGCATCACAGAGGCAGTGGTGCCCTCAATGCGCGACGGCGATGGTGGCAGCGGTGGCGGCGGCGGCGGTGGCGGCAGCGCGATAGGGCGGGCGGGTGCCGGGCGGCCGCGGAACGCAATCAATAAACCTGCTGACGTCAGAGGACGGGCGCGCGCGATTGGCCCGCCCGGCATTATTAAATAAACCTCCGGGCTGAGTGGCGCGCTTGGCGTCGCGCCGCGGGCACAGCACCGCAGCACGCGGCGGGCCCGCGCACCGCTGGCGGCGCCGTCGCGCTCGGCTGCCGCCCGCCATGGCCGACATGCCGGACCTCTCGCACCTCACGCCCGAAGAGCGCGCCATCATTGAGGGCGTCATGATGCGCCAGAAGCAGGAGGAGCAGCGCGAGCACGAGATCATGAGGTGCGCCCCCACCCCGCCCGCGCCCCCGCACTCCGCCTCGCCACATCCTGCCTTCGCCGTTACCCAACAATATCTTGCAACGAAATGCACCATATGTGACAGTGTCGTGATCGCATCCCCCATCCCGTGCTACGCTCCCTGGTTTAATCGTATTTTATCTATTGATAAAATAGGTGTATATAAATCGTGCTTTAGAGTATTGACGTAAATACAGTTCCTCCTGCGCGATCTATAATCTTGATTATTACAATACGGACGAATCAGAAAACGACAAGTCATCTGTTTTATGCGTGTTGTTTGTGTTTTTCAGTTATTTAGAAAATTATTCTTTGATTGAATCGTAAGTAAACCGCAATTGCTTGGGAAAATCTGTCGCATAGAATACGCAGTAGCAATAGACGTGTTGGCTATGCAAAGAGACGTTATTCTACGACTGTCTCTGACCTGACACATTGTTATAGCTCCATAAAAAGGAAATATGAAGTTGTAACTTGACCATAATTGAATTATTATCTGCAATAGCTACTGTATTAACGAACAGAAACTTAGACGTCACAAACACATCGAACAATCCCGAGATACATCTGGAGTAATTTATAATTCTAATTTGAGTAACAAATAAACACACCTAAACTTTCTATTTTCCTAAATAAATAAGTGACTCTTTGTTTATCTCTTCATCTACAAGTAAGTAAGATTTTCTTCGCAACAACAAAGCTTATACTTTATTGAACACTGAATATCAATCATAAAATTTGTAGAATTTAGCACTGAATAACGGGATACTGTATCCTGTGAAATCATTGTTATCAACACCACTGTCGTACTATCTTGAGGCCCGAGACTACTTTTTTATTTAAACCACGATGATAATTTTTGACTTGGTTTTTTCACAGCTCTTTCTCCATTCACAGCATTTTTAAATTAATTGCATTTAGTATACTACTATAGTATTTATTTGGTATGTAATATATATTGTTATGCTCTAAAGCTGTGTTTACCTTGAATTTCGTGAAGGATAAACTAATTTCATCTATGGTTTAGCGCAAAACCATCGGTCGGAGAATATTCGGAAAATAGGTCACTCTTATCATTCAAAGATAAGTAGGTTACCGCAGTAGGTACAGTTGCATGGTGCGATTTTTCTGCATTGTTGATTCCAAATTAGGACATATGAAAAGTAAATATGAGTAAAAGAAATAGTAAAGTATGCTAGAAGACGTCGGTTCAAATCCGGCCGGATCTCTCTGATCGGATTTTTCTGAGTGTTCAATCTTTGTATTAATAATTATAACAAACTAGTGGAGTAATGGAGTAGTAATAATTGAATATCAATTCAATAAAAATTCATATAAGCAAAATAATAAAAAAATAAAAATATTTCATAGCAAGGTTTATAACCTCTGTCTTTCTTTTTTGGGTGTTTTGTAAGTCAGGCTCCTCCATTTTCTTCAAAGGGTCTCTTAAAATGGTATTTATTCTTGCTTGCCAGACGCAAGCAAGACGAAGTAGCAGTTTTGGAGCAGACGATCCGCACACGTAACGAGATGCACCGCGCCGCAGGCGTCGAGCTTGCGGCCACCTGTCACATCTGCCTTAAGACCAAGTTCGCCGACGGTGTCGGACACTCCTGTCACTACTGCAGGGTTCGATGCTGCGCCCGCTGCGGTGGGAAGGTCACACTTAGATCAAACAAGGTCAACATACTTTACATTCACTTTATCATCAATTCATCACAATCACACTAAGAACGCGTACAAAAACTACATCACGCATGCTATTCCAGGTCATATGGGTGTGCATTCTGTGCCGTAAAAAACAAGAGCTGTTGTCTAAAACTGGCCAATGGATACATAAAAGCGCTGGTCAGGACTCTATGTTGTGGCAAATGGAATCGGACTTGCGTGGTCTACCACCACAATCGGACCCTTCTCTTGACAAAAGACCAAAGTTAGAGAGAGCTCATAGTGCTGCCGAAAAGGAAAATCAACCACTGCAAAGATCAGGAAGTGCTCTTCGCCGACAGTACAGTCAGCAGGAGGCGCGGTGTTACGGGGAGCTGGAGGGCCTGGCGCGGACTCATCCTCATTTAGTACACCCTAGGCAAAAGGCAGCTTACGGTGTGGATGAAGGGTCGCCGGCACCGCCAGCGCCAACGGTATCGCAACTGCTACCACATCCGCCCGGTCACCCGCCGCTACCGCCACGCTCCTCCTCCTCGGACGACGAAGTACCAGAGTGTGTCTCCGACGAAAACGACGAGTACCGCGACCGTGGTGAGTACAATTGATGTTGTGCGCTACCGCTGCCCCATCCCACCTATCATCAGCGATCCTTCCCACCCAGGCTAATTTTGTTTGTATCGCCTCACACATACACTAAACACACCACACGAGCAGGGAACGAATAGACATTACATGGCACATATTAACATTATACTTACATTACATCTCTGTTACAGTCATCTGTTGCACCAAACAAACGATAAAGTTAAGGTGTTCCGTGCGAGGTATTCTCTAATTTAAGTACTGATAAAAGTAGCAATTTCAGGTAATTTTTAATTTTAAGTTTAATTTACGCTATGTTATTCACAGAAACGGATAGTGTAGAGCACCTAAACTTGTCTGAATAAAACTAATGACTAATCTGTATACGTTTCCATCATATCTCTTCATGTAGATGTTCCCTAATTAATGTCTGTCACCGTTACATTTTACTATGTCCGATTGCAGAAGTTCTCAGTCGTATTTACAGCGGCTAAATGCTCGAACACATAAATAGTATGTGCGCATTGTTAGGTGTATAAGAACAATGTACTGTAGTGGTACCCGTGTGGTATGTGCTAGCCCGGCGCGCGGACGTCCCTCGCGCCGCCGTCGCGCCGTCGTCGCGGCCGTGTCCCGGCGCCGGCGCCGCGCGCTCACCCCGCCATCCACTGTTCGCAGGCAATAGAGATAGGAGCAGCTCCGACAGCTCCAGAAGCCAGCGACAGGCCATTTTAGACGAGAAAATGAAAAAATTCTTATCGGTGAGAACCGTGTTATTCGAAGTTTACATGCGTTGTAATATATCGCTAAACTAGATGTCTCAGTATTCGTTACTGTTCGTTGATCGTTATCGTTTATGTAAACTATCATTATTTCTTCCTCTGGTCGACCAACTGTGATGGCTGTTGAACTATATAATCAATCTCTTCTTTTTCGTAAATAATCAAAATCAGAAGCACTTTTATAATTCTTAAAACCTCGCAAGTTATTCTATCTTTGCTAAGTTATTTCTACTTTATACGCTTTTCTAAATTGCAAAAGTTCTTCTGAATTTTTATAGTAGTTTATACCAGAAATATTACAATGCATTACGTAAAAACACAACTGTTTAAATAGACTTTGTTGGTTTGATAATTATGACAAGTAACTTTAACATTCTGGTATAAACACGAAATTACGCATGCTTGGGCGAAAAGAGGTGTACCTGGTAGGTATTAAATTTATTTCTTAATATTGAGTTAGAGTTTGTGAACGTGTAATTTAATCATTGTTGTTTACTGTTTAATGCGTTGACACATCTTTCCGCTTACGCGTGAACACCGCTTTCGTTTCTTTCAAGGTGGAGGTTAAGAGTGTTTTAGTTAACTACATTAAAACATGGATTCAAAGTGGGAGATGCTAGCACAGTCGGTGCTGGAGTAAGAAAATGTAGACTCCGCATATACACGGTACGGTAACGGCACGCGCGCCGGGCCTGCACATTGTCTATTGACACACGGACTTGAATCCTGAGTAGACACCCCATTCTTTACTTGTGCGGTATCATCCTTAGGACAACTTGAGGCGTGTGCAGGCATCCGGCACCCGCACCTGCGCAGCGCCAGCGTAGCTGCCAACAATTATTACAATTTGACTAACCACTCACCGGCCACGTTCGACGCGAGTGTTTGCGGTCCATTCGACACAGCAAGAGCGCCTACCGGCGGGCGCAGTTTTGATTCCGTGACCGATTGTCGTTGGCGAGCTCGAGACGATGGGGAAGGGGCGTATCTACGGCCCTATCCGCCGGACGAGGGACCTCGCTCCGACAGAGCCGTATACAAGAGTGCCTATTTATGGGAAGATTCATCTGACAACAGACGTTTTACTGAAAGAAGAAAAAAGACAGTACGTTTTGACGGACACGAAGGTGCCGCGACATTCCCGCGGGGAGGTCGTGACGCATCTGGTGCTCCCCACGACTGGGCTTCGCTGCGCTGGGAATCCGAACGGCAGACCAGTCAAGACTCCGCAACCAAAGACTCGGGAATCGACACTTCTAGCACGTTTACCTCCAGCGAAGACTCGAACAGGGGCGACTGCCCTAAGGTACACATCATCCTTTACTACTGATACTTGAGACTAAGGCGCAAGAAATAATCAATAAAAGATACTATTTCTACGTAATTTATCACTTTAATAGTTGTTTCGTCTTCACTTCAATGATAATACAAGGACTTAATATGGGAAATACTAAAGGTAACAAAGGGTTGTGGTGAAGCGTGTTTATGTTTGGCTGCAGCATGATTGCATTGACGGGCATGCGTGGATACTTGTGCACTTTCGTGTTTTTCGCCACACACTATGCCATCGCCGTTCTACTTCAATGGTTTTCATAGTGTGTTCTAGTATAACATATACCTTCTTTATTATCTGGTTGTATTTTTACATGTAACTTTATGCAACAGTTCCCGCTGAGCTGGCAGGTGTCGGCAGACGGTACGCGGATGATAGGGCATATGGTTCTTCGCAAGAGCGTGGTGGAAGGAAGTTCGCATTCTTCGGCTGCAATCCTCGGTCTGAAGGTTGTGGGTGGCAAGCTTCTCCCAGACGGTACCCGTGGCGCCATCGTCGAAAAGGTGAAGAAAGGATCTATAGCCGACTTGGAAGGACAACTTAGAATTGGTAAGCAAATTCGCTCATGACAATGTTTTTTTAATTGAAGTTAAATGTATACAAAAGATATCAACGCGAACAACCGTGTTCTAACCTTTGTTTTATGATAGGCTTTTTTGTACCATAAATAGAACATGCATTATTGTCATTATATACCTCGGTCACGAAATCATGGCTCACGAGTGTGTTCGTAACATAAAGAGGTTTTATTAGGAAACGATAATATTATATTTTGTGTATTTTAAGATTAATAATTTTCATTTCAACGAATGAAGATAATTGTCACTTACTCAAGTGATAATTTAATATAAAAAAGGTAATAATAACATCTCCAAAGGTGCAAGCAAGACCATCAGACATACGGAATATTATTATTATTAAGGCTCATTTATATTGCCGGGGAAGGGAATGAAAGGGAATGTTTGTGACCATAGTATAACGAATTTTATGTAGATCAATTATGTAACGTATAAAATCAAATACGAGCAAAACAGGTCGCGCGTCTTCCGGAGAGTACTCGCCCAGTTCTGGATTTCTCGCAGGTACCTACCGTTTCGTCCACGGAAGAAAAAACAATAGAAATGCCTAAAGCTATGTTACACAAAATGAAATCTTGACAATGATTGGTCGTAGTTTCTAATTAAAAAACACGAAGTAAATTCTGGACTGTTAATATAATTTAATTTTTTCCCAGTAGGCATATCGTTTAAGATCAATATCTATTATGACGGTTTGACTTTATAATTGAAATTTTGTTCAATATCATTACTGCCTAGTGATGTTCTGCAAAATAAAGTCGAGCATATTGCGACGGTATAAGGTTTACTCTGTAACCAAACAATCTATTACGATAACCAGAAAATAGATTTTTTTTTTAAATGAAATAAGACTTAACGATGACTTGAAACAACACTGTAATATTACAGGTGCGACTATCATTTTTGCACTCCTAAGTAACAAAATAAGGCACTTTTCAAGATTTTCGAGGTTTTGCGCTAAATAATTAGACACGACCATAGCGTACAAAGCGAAAATGGCGGACTGAGGTCAAGAACGCCGCGTGTTCCGGTTTTAAAGGGTAAGGATGCTGGTAAAATTACAAGCACATGGCACTTGTCAACTTATGTCTCAATATGAAGGGCGCAGTGGCAGTGCCCCTCAGATCGTTGCGTTTTAAAGCTCTGAGTAGCACTGTAACTGTTATGTATAGGCGTGTAGCTTACCATCAGGCGCACGCCTTGTTCGTCCCGATACCTAAATTATAAAAAAAATTAAAATAAAAAAATAGCTCGTGCGTTACACAACTATGTACAATTTCGTTACAAAAAATAATATTAATTCCTTTCCATTCCTTTATAAATTGAGCCTAAAACAGCGCCATATTCGGTAGACAAAAGAAAATTATCAATTCTCACGAATCTATTTACGCTAAAATTAGTTTATCATACGCTTATTATCACTTAGTGTACTCTAAATGTTGCAACAGGTGACGAGGTCCTCCAATGGAACGGTGTACCACTGCAGGGCCGGTCGGCGGAGGAGGTGTCTGTAGTTGTGGCAGACAGCAAGCATGACTCTCATGTCGAATTAGTTGTATCGCGTCCGATCACTGCCGCACGCGCGCCCGCGCAACCCTGGCGCACACACAAAGGTACGTATGTTTTGTTAAATTTCGTTTATTCTATCCAATAATTCGTATCCTTTATAAAAAGACGTACGTGACCACGTCAAAAGTGCTTAAATCACATGAAAGCATTGACTTACCAATCAATGTCATAAATGTAAAGCCAACTACATTGATTATACAACTGCCTTCGTGGCCGAACGGTTACCACACTGGACTGCCTCGCAGAGGTCTCGGGCTCAGCTCCCGAGCCGGTAGAAATATTTGTATGGTCTACATTTATTTCTTTCGTGAGTTTGGGTGTAATCTGTAGTTGTCTATGGCTGTGTCCATGGCACCTGCGATACATGGTTTCCCTAGTGTGGGACTGAGATGAGAGTGTTGCGTTAAAAAAAATATGTGAAATTTTATAACTCTCCTATTTAAGAATCTATAGAACCTCAAATGCATTTGGCTGATTCCGCATAACAGTGAAAGTGTTGCATCAATCACTTTGAAAAAAATATATAGTAAAATTGAGGACATACACTGATCACTATACGAGTGAAAACACGATTCCTAAAAGTTTTGACAGTAGAAATAAAAACAAACTTATCTCGAAATTTTACAAGAAAACCGCAGTATTAAATAGGTACTTATAATGATTGTTTTATATCAACTAAACTAAATAGAATCAATTAATCAATCAGTCTACGATATATTTTTCAAATGGTTTTGAATTCGTTTATAAAAACAAAAATTTGCAATGAAGCCAGTGTCGATGCCGTTCGACCGGCGCAATAGAATCGATTCAGAACGGGAAAAATTTCTTAAATATCTTTAAGCCTCCTGAAAACTTGTAATTTTGTAAATGTGGCCTTATTACATGCACCAAAAGTGCGGATTGTCCCATATTGAGGCGTGGAAGTGGTACACCACTTTCCCACCGTTACAACCTTGATGCAGTTTGTTTCTACAATATTATTTTAAATGATACTATAAGTACATCATTATTTTATATTTGAATGCTATACGAAAATGGCACCAAATATAAAATAATTACATACTTCAATAAGTATCATTTAAAGGAATGTTCTAGAAAAAAAATGTGTTTACACCACTTTTGCGCCATTATAGCCTGAACCATTGCCACATCAGAGGGGTATAACGTAGACATGTTATAGGTATCTGTCTCATGTGTCTTTATTGTTGTCTATTGACAAAGAGACCGTAGCTGCTTTGTCATCATTCTATACATTTTCGTTCGTCCAGGGAAGTTCTGCCACCTTACCTATTTCTGACGCCAAGCAGTAATGTGAGTAAGGGTGCTGGTGAAATTACAGGCACATGGTACTTATCGTCGGAGATAGCGAAAATCCGCGTATGTAGCATTGGTAAAAGACGCGTATCTGCACAAAATCAAATTTTACAAGACAATGATTCAACGTCATTACTTCGTTATTTCAATGGCTACGACTTTCAATTTTGCAAAGTAAGCATTAATTTATATTGTCTACGGACTCATAACAATAGATTTCCATAAATCGCACTAATTGGTTGGCACCGACGTTATGTCTCAGGATCTCAGGATGGTAGGCGCAGTGGCAGACACCTCAGATCTTTGCGATTTAAAGCTCTGAGGGGCATTGCAACTGTTGTGGACATGCGCTTACCATCAGGCGCACGACTTGTTCGTCCTGATGTTATACATATTTATACTTGATATTATAATAAAACATTACAGAACTATTTTATAACAAACATCGCAATATTACCTATTATTTGGGAATTACATGTGTCCTATTTTTTACCAGTATCAATAAATCTTAGCTTAGTTTTATCACGAGAAATGAAAAATTACATTATATGAACTAAGTGAGAGAGAAGACGGAGTTTTGAACACGCTGTTATACCTATACATGTACATTGTTATTTTTCTTTTTTTATTTAAATATTTTACGTAACCTCTATCTACTGCAGAAAGTGCACATTTTGTCAACCTTACTTATATACAGCCTTCACCTTATCCAAAATGTCAAATTGTCTACAAACAATACAGTACGTGTCGTAGCGTCTACGTAGCAATTTATAACTATGTTCTTCGACCCGCGCCTACAGATACAAGATATCAGCACAAAGGCTATTAGGCATGTAGAGTTAGAGTAGTTATCGATAGAACGTGCTCAAGTGTTGTTATAGACCGAATGTTGATTAGCCAAGGTTTTGAGGACGCCGGCGTAGCCTTTCAGTTATAAAGATCGTATTAAGTCGCGTTTCAATTTCTAATAAATATTCATCTGATTATCAACCACAAACTCAGCGCGTATATGCGTCATTTAGAACGATAGATATTGTAGAGAGGTTCTTATCTCCTTCGCTCATAGATTTGCCTTCATATACATTATTTAGTAAATCTTTATCTGATTTTGATTATGTACAATATTTTTTATGATACTAAGTGCCGGGACTAACTAGTTGTGTCTGGTCCTGGTCGTAAACGACACGCCTGTCCATAACAGTTGCAGTGCTGCTCAGAGCTTTAAATCGCAAAGATCTTAGGGACATTACCAGTGCACCCGTCACCCTGAGACATAAGTTGAAAAGTACC
>NW_020653945.1:18375996-18413409 GCF_003589595.1 Hyposmocoma kahamanoa
AAATTATAAAAAAAACTATTTCTGACGAAACCGGAATCTGACGGACGTGTTCTAAATTGTAATTTCACCAACACACTTACCTCTACAAATCGGAAACGCAGTAACGCTCACATTACAGATTAACGGCAGAAGAAGGTAAGGTGTCAGTACTGCCCTGGACAAACTCTTTCACAAGGGGTTCTACTGTTACTCAACACTTATTTACAAACTTTGTGGAATTTGACATACCATCTGGTCATACCTTTATACTTTTGACTGTAAAGCGTAGACTATTCAAACGTATACTGCTCCAGAAGTTTACACGGAGGTGATGGGCGGTTGCGAAAAGCCGAGCGTGCTGGTGACGTCACCTGGATCGCCCGACGTACACGCACGTCGCCGCCCGCTGCGCCATTCGCACCACAACGCCAATGTCGCAGGACGAATACAGGTAATTCGTTTTATCTTATCTTTTTAGTGAAAGGGTTGACGAGCATCAAAGAAATTAAGAAAATGTTCCAGGAGTAGCAAGTAAAGATTGACACCTCCTATGTAAGTTGTTGTAAATAAAAATAAATTTTTTTGTTGTTTAATGTCATTATATCCTATTTTTATGTATATTATAGGTTCCATACTTAAAAGTAAAGATAGCACATAAGTGTTACGTTTACTTCCAAACATAGAACCTATAATATACATAAATCAGTACAGAGTACTAAAAAACCGACCTCAAAAATTCGTGGAATTACTTGTATTTGCCAAGTTTTATCCAAATCGGTTACCGGAAGGTGAACCCCAATTCATCCCCTAGTTTGCCACCGTTAGAGCTGGAATATTTTCTTCAAATTAAAATGGGACCACAACTGAGGTACCCTCTTTCTAACAAAAAACAAAACAAAAAATCGGTTCACAAATTGGCCAGAGTTATAGCGTAGCATACATACAAAAAAACATAGTCGAATAAAGAACCTCTTCCTTACTTTGAAGTCGGTTAAAGAAGGGTATATTTAAGTTAAAAATAAAAAATTCTATTTTGATTTACAACAACTTACGTGAGAAGTACCTATTGACATTATGGCTGTCGGGACACGGGCATGACGAGTCCATGGTTTGCTGAACGCTTCTACAGATTTGTCTAAAGGAGCCGATTTAAATTGTAAATAACGTAAACAGAACGTTTGATCAGGAAAATTCAACGCAAGCAGAAACAATTCAAAACAACCACAGAAGAAACATTTATAGCATCACCTTTTAAATGAATGAATGAATGAATGAATGAATGAGTAATAATGTACCCTTGATTTAATAACCACATGCGATCATAAGTCAAAAGTGCTTTTATCATATGAGTCGTAAAAAATACGAATCACATAAATAATGTACGTGATATAAGAAATGAAACTATTTTTCCAGATTTAAATTGCGTATATTTGTTTTTTCAAACAAACCAACGTTTCGTTTCTTTACCACCTCAGTCAACCGTGACCATGGGACCTGTATTTTCTCTCTTCTAAATTAACTGTCCTAATTTCAGCATAAACATATTGTCGACTAATTTCGTATGGCGTTCGTAGAATCTTTAAACATCTCTTCTGAAAAGTTGTCATTTTACAGATGTCACCTTATTACACAAAGGGTGCGTACTATATGAATTTAGTGAAAAAACCTAATTTACTATTAAATAGATAAACACCCAATTTTGTCGACAGCTAAAAGTCTACTTCGACATCAGTGCCTTGCAACTACTAGTAACCGTGGTATCAGCAACAGGGTTAACTCCTCGTCCTGACGGGTCCCCTCGTTGCCCATACGCCAAGATCTTCCTTCTCCCAGACAAGAGCGAGAAAAGCAAACGACGCACTAAGACTTTGGCGAACACTCTGGAACCACGTTGGAACCAGACTTTCGTCTACTGCGGAATTAGGATCACTGACATCAAAAAGAGGACTTTGGAGGTAAATGTGTTAGCTTACACTGTTTTTTTTTACAAAATATCAAGTGAAGGAACGAACAAATCGTATGCTTTGTGGTAAACTACACGCCTGTCTATAACAGTTACAGTGCCACTCAGAGCTTTAAATCGCAAAGATCTGAGGGGCACTGCCCTGCGCCTGTTACCTGAGATATAAGTTGACAAGTCCCATCTGCCTATAATTTCACCAGAGCACCCTTACCCTTCAAAACCGGAATCTTTCACAAGGAGATCTACTGCTACTAAACTACACTGTTCATTAATGTAGCGTCGTCGTGAGGTAGAGCCAATTTCACAGTCGATCTTGCATGTCAATTCCTTGAAACATATTTTTATTTACGATGTTTTCTGACTAAAAAACAAATGATACATAGCATAAAAACTTTGTGAAATCCAAACTGTAATCTGGTGTTACCACGTCGCGCACGCTATCAATAGACAACTTCTTTCTTGCAATTCAGGTCACGGTGTGGGATTTGAACCGATACGGCCCGAACGACTTCCTCGGCGAGGTGTTACTAGACTTGGACAACATTGTAATGAACCATGAACCAAATTGGTACACGCTAAAGCCGCACGAAGAGACAGCTAGCTTCAGCGTAAGTGTATATTGCTAAACTACGAATAGTTGTATTCGTATATTTGTAGGTTTTAGTACTATACACATAATACGAAGATACGATATATAATAAGATATATATGGAATTATATTAGTGTGGCCTTTTGGGGAATTACACAAATGACATCTTTTTATCGTGTCTATGCATCTTTTATTTGAGGGCTATATTGACTTCGAATAGTATGTTGTCATCCGTGGCCGCGTAGAGATCTTCCCTCGTACAGGTATTAGGGCACAACAGCAAGTGCTGCATGGATTATGTTGGGGCACCGCAGTCACGTTGGGTTATAGAAACATATTAGTCAAATAACAAACCTTTCGATGTCTTATTATTGCATTCCAAACACACAGCAAAGCTTAGTTTTAAAAGGAGAAGTGTGACAGCACTTATTTATGTGGCAGAGGTATCGCGAGGAAGAAGCGGATGGAGAGCACCTGTCCCCACCTTCGACGTCGACGTCACGACTGTCCGACTCCGACACGCCGAGCGAATGCGACTTGAGACGACACCACTCGCTCTCCAGTCTCGCGTCTAGCTCTAGCCCACCGCCGCAACATGATGTGGTAAGTTTAACAAAAATTGGGGAGAATGGACCCTTCCCAAAATTTAGCAATATTAAATACTTGGCAAATTTCAAAACCATCCATTTCACGCGTTGCCGAAAACTTCAAAAACAGCGTTTCGAGCACTTCAGCAAGTGTCTATCGATAAACCAATAGAGTTACTAGAAACCAGAGTAGTGAGTGGGCATGAAGAAGACGAAAATAAAGAAGAGTGTGCCATATTGTAAGGTACAAATGAATGAGTTGGATGGTGACTCTTGTACCTATTGTAGTTTGGAAACTTAGTTATCTTACACTGAGTATTTCATCATTATACTTTGCTTGTACCAAGACGTGCCCGAATGTCGGAAGAGGATTCGGCATTGGCACGCCTGGTGACTGCTACAAAGAGTTTGTCTTCCTCAGCGGATAGACGGTGACAGTGCGAGATGCAGCAGACGCGACATGTCGCCGGCGGGCCGCGTGCGCGCCGCCGGCATGTCCAGAGAACGGGTGAGCGTCCAAACGAACCCCATACCTATAAGTTTACATTGAGTGATTAACAGTACCTATCTATTCGAATTAAGAACAACAAAGTTAGTACCAGGTACACATACCTAGCGGCGGAACGAACAAGTCGTGCGTCTTGTGTTAAGCAACGCGCCTATCCATAGCAGTTGCAGAGCCACTCAGAGCTTCAAATCGCAAAGATCTCAGGGACACTGCCACTGAATTGTCGCCCTGAGGCATAAGTTGACAGGTCTCATGTCCCTTCAAAACCAAAATAGCTCTACTGCTACTACAAAATGCACAAAGCCAAGAGCACAGTGGAATGTATTTTAAAATGCAAGCTAAGTAATATGCAATTCAATTAGGGTGGCGGGTACGCTGTAGCGCGGTCGCAGTCGGCGGCGGGTGGAGCTCGGCCGGCGCGCGCGCGCAGCAAGTCGCCGCGGCGTTCGCTGTCTCCGCCCGGGGACTACTCAGGTGCCGCGCCGTCGCCCGGCCACATTTACTCCGCGCCGAGTATCGGCCGACCTCCGCCAACAGCGAGGCTCGACCCCGCACGGAACACTACCGATGAGATTCGCACGTTCTCGCCGCGTCCGCTCATCACCACTTTACTACTACTTACTATTCGACTTCCTCGCTCTTTCACTTTTTGTTTCACGCATCTTCCGCTAACCCGGTCCTACTCAACCAGACACTGCATGCTGTCCACTCTTGTCTACATATTTAGGCGTTGCGTTCGTGTTTCTATCATTGAAGGTGGACGCAAAGCATCTATCGATTAAGATACATTTCACGATGATTGCATGGCATTCGGTCTAACAATTTTCTCTTTCGATAAACTTCCGTGGCTTCGTCTTCGAATGTTTCTCAACAGCTATGGATCAATAATTTAGTTTAGGCAAGAATCTAATCTAAATGTTGTCATATTGCGTGCAAGATGGTTAAGATAACGTGGCGTGGGGTGCTTTCAGTGCATGATGGCCGCGGAGCGATGTGCGCGGGCAGGCTGCCGACACACGCGTACGCGCCGCGTTTCCAATCACGTTCTGCCACTGCAACGCCTACAACTAGCCCCAAGAAACGGCAACTTCCACAAATACCACACCAGGTACAAATACTTGCTTTCGAAGTCTAGTTTCGTCCTACTGTACGACGACGTCACATTTTATAATTTATTTTGCATTGCAGAACACCCAGCAGGCGGTTCGCGCGCAGGTGTCGGCAGACCTCGAGGAACGTAAGTGGATCGGCCCACATCACATTGGCGCCACACTCACGTACCGCAGCACGCCACAAGGTCAATACACGCAAATCCGCTCACCACCATTTCATTATGAGGAACTAAAACAATAATAGTCAAAATAAACAGTATCTTTAACTATGATCAAAAATGGGTGAAGTCGGTTATAAATGCCTAAAATTGCATTTACAATCTTTGTCATTGGAAAAAAATCAATTCATATTCAATTGAATTAATAATTTAAATTGAAACTGTAGAAATTTCATATTGTCATGGTTCAATTACGTACCCGACACTAATTGAAACATTTTATTTAATTTGAAAATATACCGTACACACTACTGCATACGCCACCTGGCACACCAACTACAGGTAGTCACGTAGTTGTAGTGGCCCACTGTGCATACGGGTTGCAAGTAGTGATTAGCATTAGTTAGAAGCACCCGATTCCCTAGCGATTAGAGTACCTAGTTATTTGTACAAATAGAGCTAATAGAGGTGAAATTCGAAAAGTATAGCTACTAATATTAGATAAGAACCTGGTTATGAAAAACACTTAGGGTGGGAGCGGCACTACGCAGGGTTATCGGACTCGGAGCTGGCGGCGCGCGGCGGCGGCAATGGTGGCAGTTGGGCGCCGCCACGCCGGCGACTGTCGCCAGACGCCGCCGCAGGGGACTCCGACCTCGAGTCCGTGGCCTCGGTCACCTCCAGCGCTTTCAGCACGCAGTCGGAACGGCCAAGACCAACGCGAATGCTCAGGTACCACACACGATACAAACTGTACCTGCGTAACTCAACCGTAATAATGTTCAAGGCCCTTTACTGATGGATATTCTTAACAAAACTTTGCAGCCGGAAACAAATTCTTCCCGATCGTAATATTCGTACGCAACCGCACCACAGTACGTCCTCGTTGTATGATAGTACCTCTGGACCTAGCCCTGTCCGTCGCAATGGCCCCCCTCGATTGTTACCATGTGTTAGCGTGCCGTCGAGTGCGGAACGCGCGGTCCGTAGGAATTTACGAGCAAAATATGAAGCTCCCCTTGTGCAATCAACTAGCCGGACGCGCCCCACCCGCCGGCAACGCCGCATTCTTGCTCGCAGTCGTTCCATCAGTTCAGCTATCAAAGACTCCCACCGCAAATCTTACCAACGAAGCCAAAGTTGCCCAGAATATACAAAAACTTATAAAATAACCGACGATATTGGCGAACACACATTCCAAATGCACTTATGTCGACCGCCAATTAATACTGCCAATCATAGCGGAGCTTCTATTTCACTAAACAGAGAATATAAACGAACTTTACCAGCTAACATTTATTACGGTCCACCTCCAAATGTCGTACGGTCGCTATCTTTGTCAAATAAAAAGAAACCATCCCGACAACTGTTATGGCATGAACGTGCCGCTACTATTGAATCGGACTATAATCTTCAACGAAACCCTGATGGCTATAGTAGGCAGTCGCCTAATATGCCTCGTTTACACAATGTTTGCGTCCGGTCTTTACCCGAAATACCGTTAGTGTTTAGTCAGCAGAACAGTGTTCAAAAAATGGATTATGAACATTGCTCTCAATATCATGGTTACAATAGCGACGGCAGCGAAGCCGAAACTACTATTCATGTCAGCATAGATAAACAAAACAGTTTTGAAGTGAACCCCTCTAATGTAAATAGTAATGAGATTATAACTGAACCCCAAACTTTCGAAAACACTATGGAAAGTCGAAAAAAGTTTCTCTCTTTAGATTTAAAGGCAAGTTATGAGGGAAAGAGTCCACAAAAAACGCAGTCATTAGATTTGTCGTGCTCTGACATCAGTGTTAAAGAAGACAAGAAAACAACTTGCATACTTGAAAATATTTCAAAAGAAAAAACTAAAAGTATTCAATCCAAAACAAGTGATCAACGACGACGTCGACACTCTGATTCCGCTGTTGAATTAAAAACTTCGCCGTCTCGTGCGCAATCTTTGTCAAGCCCAAAAGAAGCGATACATATTTTCAAGAAAATGAGCGTGGGCTCTATAAAATTAATAAACGATCCAAGTGTAGACAATGTTCATAATATACAGTCAGTAAAGAAACATTCCAACGTAGTTAGCATAAATGAAACCCCAACCGTCCAAGAGTACTGTTCACCCAACTCCTTATCCCCTCCAGCTAGCATTGACTTTTCATTAAGAGAACCTTTGCCATCTATTATTAAAAAACCTCGTAGGCGTTCATACTCCGAGTCGTCAACGGATCACTTAAATAGAGAATTTAGTATTATGGCTAATTCGATGTGTATTGCTCTCTCTCCCTCGAACCTCGGCTCGCCCCATCGTGCGCTCACCCCTGTCGCATCTCATCCACCGCTCGACGACTCTCCTCGCCATATCGGCAACGGGTCTACACCTGATAACAAATACGCCTCTGGTGCCAAACCGCCACGTGACTCCCGGCCCACAAATCAAAACGAGAATCGACGCAACTCAAAAAATAAAAAACAATCTACAATGTCAAAAAAACAACGTGGTAAAACCGGGTGGGAAACGAAACACAGTAATGACTACGGTGGCCGCGACAACGGACGCAACAACAATCCGCCTCAGCCGCTTGAAAGACGCGAATCTCGCCGGGGACAATTTACGCGCAGCCTGAGCAACGCGGATGTCCCGCCTGATGAGAAAGCAGGTACTACTTTGATCTCGCATCTAATAATTTCACACTTATATTAACATATTAATTACACTATTAATGTGTCGCTGTTATAAAGACGGCAGCCTGAGTGACACAGCGCTTGGCGGTGGCAGCGAATTGGAGCCAACGAGTGACGACGCGCTGCTGAAGGCCGAGCCACGCGACTACTTCGGCCCTGGAATGGGCAAAAAGAGCAACTCCACGTCGCAACTTTCCGCCACAGGTGAACCGTACTACCTACTTGCACAATTCCATAATTCCCGCACGCCCCTAATATTATGGCACACGCAACAAACGGTATTATAAATATGATATAATATGTTAATAATGGGACTGTGACAGGACGGAAAAGGCGGTTAGGGTTCGGTAAACGTGGGAAAAATTCGTTTACGGTACAACGCAGCGAGGAGGTCGTGCCTGGCGAAATGCGAGGCGTCACAGCGGGGGTGTCGCGGGCCTCTTCCGCCTCCAGCGAGAACGATGAAGACAGGTTCGCGCCATTTACAGGCGACGGCCACGTTGAAACAATAGTGGGGCTGGGTGGCATTTTCGCGACCGCGTCTCGAATCACTAATGCACTATAGGTCGCGTGTATATACGGTGTAGCACCATCGCTATGTCTCGCGCTGCTACGCCATATTGCTATGTCGGCACGGCAAAGTGAGAAATCCACGGGTTATGCATGCTGTAACATTGAAATAAAAAAATGTCTACAAAAAAAAATAATTGCAATGTTAGAATAAATGTGCAATGTTGCTTTTGTTCAATACAGCTTTGTCTAAATGTGAAGAACACGTGTGTGGTAACTATGCAGAGGAATATATAAATGTTACAATAAACTAGCTACATACGTATAAGAAATAAAGAAACATCATTTTCAGAGTTACAAGTTACAACATCAAAAATTAAAGTCACATTTTTCATATAGCATTTTCATTTCAATTTGCTTAACATAAATAGGTACTTAATATACCAAGTTATGTTAATTTCTCATTGCGTTACAGAACTTATTTTTATAGCACATAAAAGCAAATGCTCAAAAATGAAAATTCACAACATACGCTTATAAAATTTTCACAAAACATAACTTGAACAAGAGTAACGAAAATAATACTTAAACGTTATTCATAATCAATTCAGTTATATAATATTAAAGAAATATTTATTGCAGTCGACTCGGAATCTAAAACTACATCCAAATGCCATTTTGATCACAAATTATATTCACAAAGAACCACGAAAATAGATTCCGACACGATAGCAATGGTTACGCAAAGTTGGTAAAGCGGGGGGTGTATGTGGGGACAGCAGCGCGAACGAGCCGCGCGGAGGGCGGTGGCGCGCGGCGCAAGCGCTCCGGGCCTGCTACTACCACCTTTCAACGCTCGCACGAAGTATGCGCCGCCAGCCTGCTCTCCATATCTAGCTCAGAGGGATCCTCGTAAGTCGCTCGCTCGTCCGCTGCGCTGCAGCTTAAATTCCCATTTTTGACATACATCGATGTTGCTCTCGTCTTCTTCTCTATTCTACTCCGTATGCCTCTCGTCTTGTGAACGCATGTTATCGGTTTGTATTGGTGTTTCTCACTTCTTTCTCTTTTCTGTTCAGCACGCACGAGTCTTCTATGGCATACGCAACGCACCTTCTCGTTTACAGGATACTACGTTCGCTATGACGTACGCTATTACGTCCTTGATAACCGTGTTACGTGACCAAATTTCTAGATTAAAGGCTTGGATGATAAGCCTGTCGACGAGAGAGCGCATATATTATAACGATGAACGTTGCACGTTTCCGGCTTGGGATATATGTTGCCTGAAAGCCTATGGTGTCTGCACTGTTTTGATCGTTTATCTTAAATTTTTGTCTGGTGTACACACATACCTGCCTCAACACCCATGCATGTCTCACTGAACGTCACGTGCCATAAATATCATTAACCTAAAATAAACTTAATTCACAAAGCTGTGTAAAAATCCAGACAGAAGTTATTAACAATCCCATTACATATTTATAAGTAAATTATTGAAAATTAAGAAAATCGTTTACCAAGATGAAACAAATAGAAAAGTACTCAGAAGTTTAGATATCTTACATACATATATAACCTGCATAAAGTCATAGAGTAGAACAAGCAATATTATTTCGTGTTAGAATTGACTAAAATATCTGTCTGTAACGTACTATAGCTGTACAAATAGTACCCTACTACTTGTCTCAACTACTTTTTACATAGGTTTCCAACTTTCTCTTGATTAGATTTATAAAACTATTCCTCTAAAATAGCGTCTCTTTAGCACCTTATTGTACACCGTTAACTCTACTAGATGTCTTGAGAATATTTTTAGTACCATAACTTCCACTTAGGTTACCTAACTTTTTACCACTCGCATCCGAAAGACTGCCGCCCTTTTCTTCACTATTGTATCAATGTTGTCGTTGTACTTTTTATTACATAATTATTATACTACATACTGCTCTACTCTTATATATCCTGAGGTAGTTGAAAACATAATCTGATATCTGAATTTCAACCTTTCGTTTAGGCTAGCTGTTTGTATTAAAAAAAATATTCACTTACATTTGGAGAACATTGAAGAGAGGCAATTAAAAAAAAAATACTTTAAGCAAATTTGAATAATATAAAGTGCAAAAAAAGGTTTGAAAATTTATAATTGACTACCCACACGATACAGTCAAAAGAAAAAGAAATATGAATGATCCAAATCCGTTTAAGAAAGAGTAAGAACCACAAGTAGTAAATACCACAGGTAGAGTCACCGTATGAAATCTCAAACCTTTTTTACACCACGTTTAGTAACATAAACAGGTGGCCTAAACAATTTTAATTGATCAAGCAGAGCACCGAAATATCAATACCCTTTATTTCACTACTACTAGAGTTTATAATTATGCATTTTACCATTTCTGTTCTGAAAACGTAGTACTTAACTATGTAATATATTTGTACCTATGTAGAAGGATTCATAAACTTAATATTTTAAGTAAATAAATAGTAAAACTATCTTGACATTTAGAAGTAAAATTAAACTTTCAATAAAACACTGGCGAATTATTAGTTTTAAAATAAAACTTAGTATAAAAGCTTGTTCTGCTTCGCCATTAATGATATTCAAATTATTTTGCTCAATTATTATCTGCATGCTCGTGTTTGAAAAATGTGTGTAGAACGCGCCTTTTGAATAATTATAGTTCATTGGTCGTGATTAATTTATTAAACTAAAACGACTAGCATAGGTAAATTCTTGTACACTTCCCGCAGGTCACTTCCCAGCTGTCCAGTTGAAACCATAGATATATGAAAATTCATATCTATAGTTGGAACAAAGAACCGATAAAATTAGACAAATAAAGCATATTGACGCCAAATTTTTTAAGATTCTTGAATCGCATGCACTTAAAAATATATACAATTTTCCAGTAATTTAATTTGGGAATTACCACATTTCTATGGAAAAATAAACCCTTAAATTATAGTCAAGTAGACGCTATATTTTATGTGGTTAGATATTATCGAATAACCGATGTGGTCAGGTGGTCGCCGGGCATGCGAGGCTCGGGCTCCTCAGACGGCGGCGGCCTTTCCGACTTCATCGACGGTCTGGGGCCAGGTCAACTGGTTGGCAGACAGCTCCTTGGCGCACCTACACTGGGTGACGTACAACTCTCCATGTGCTATCAGAAAGGATTTCTTGAGGTAGCTTAATACTTCTTCCCACTGATCTGTGTTTATGTGTTTCCTACTGATGGGAGAGTCGAGTCCAAAATAGATATCCAAAATAATAACGAAGGTGGTGTCAAGTATTTAAATAAGTGACAACTAACGATTAGTTATTAATACAAAGATCGAATGCAAAGAAAAATTCCTTCGACCCGATGTGACTCGAACCTGCGATCACGAGAATACCGTCTCCTTGCTCTTCCAACTGAGCTACAGGTCGAATTAGCTGGTCTACGAAATCCTTCTGTATCTGTTATAGATTTGTATTGTATTGAGTTTCTTCGGCTTTCTCTGTGTTCGATCTTTGTATTAATAATTATAGTAAGCTAGTAGTTATAGTAGCAGTAGAGCTACTTGCGAAAGAGTTCGTCCAGGGAAGTACCGCCACCTTATCTATTTCTGCCGCCTGGCAGTAATGTTAGCATAAATGTGTTCCGGTTTAGAAAGGTAACGGTGCTGGTGAAATTACAGGCACATGGGACTTGTCAACTTAAATGTCTCAGGGTGTCAGGCGCAGTGGAAGTGCCCCTCAGATCTGTGCGATTTAAAGCTCGGAGTGGTACGCACTGCAACTGTTAAGGATAAGCGTATAGCTTATCATCAGGCGCACGGCTTGTTCGTCCCGTCACTTGATGTTATAAAAAAGAAATAGTCGATTTAAAAAAATATATAAATAATAAACTAACAATTATGTTTTGTTACTCGCATCCTAATCCAATAAACTCTCATGATACATGAGATAATACGACGTCCAAAGACTTTGACACAGACAAATAGTTACATCTCAAGGTAGCGGTAAGTCTCTATCTTTCTCATGTTGAATCAAAGGTGGAGGTAATACGAGCTCGAGGCCTACAAGCGCGGCAAGGCAGCCGGACACTGCCAGCGCCGTATGTGAAGGTATACCTTGTGAGCGGTAAGCGCTGCATCGCGAAGGCCAAGACAAGCACCGCGAGACGTACCCTCGACCCACTGTATCAACAGACCCTGACGTTTCGAGAAAACTTCAAGGGATGTGTTTTACAAGTGAGTATGAAGTTTGGATGGACACCTCACTAATGACACTGTTATAAAGTTTCAAGATAGTTGCAATTATAAAGGATTTGTAAACCTATTCCCTAATTTTCGATACTTTTTTTTATAAAGTGCGCATTTGACCTCCATCTCACCTGATGGAAAGTGACAATAAGGTGGAGCATGCACACCCAAATAATGCCTATGTGCGCTGTCGCCTTGAAAAAGCCCAAGTTCAGGTAATTCCAAAAATCCACTCCATTGCCATTTGCCATAAAGAAGTGGAAGCGTACTTCTGGAGATCAAGTAGTAAAAAGAGTTAAGATTTGATACAACCTCAAATGGCTGTGGTGGATCCCGCACAGAGAAAGTGTTGAATCGATCACTTTGGAAAAACTATATAGTAAAATGAGGATATAAACTAATTAGTATCCATATACTAATACTGAAAACACGATTCCTAAAAATTGTCACGATAGAAATAAACACAAACTTACCTCGAAATTTTACAAGCAAAACCGCTGTATTTACATTGACTTACAATTATATGGACGTCGGGTCCGCGCTAAAAAGTGTCCGCACCTGTAAGGCGCTAAAATCGTATACAGAGCGCGACACTCCGCTTTAGTCTTCATTTGTTCTACTGACAGCGCGATACTGCGATGACATTACAATTTAAATTTCGAATAGGTTGACTTGGGACATTTTTTTCGTGGTTTTTGTATTAGACCCGTCGTCCATTTATTTGTAAGTCAATGTGTATTTAATAGGTACTTTACATATACCAATGTTTTTTTTTAATCAACCGAACTAAATAGAACACGTATAGTATACGATATACATTTTTCAAATGGCTTTAATTTCGTTCGTAAAAAAAAATCTTAAAAAAACTAGTGTTCTTGCCGCTTAACCTGCGCAATAAAACCTATAATGTAGTACGGGAAAAATTTGAATACGACCTGAAGTTGTATTGACTCGTTAATGATATCATCTTGTATTCATAGGTGACAGTGTGGGGCGACTACGGGCGCATTGAAGGCAAGAAAGTGTTCATGGGCGTGGCACAGATCATGCTAGACGACCTAAATCTCACCAATATCGTCATTGGCTGGTACAAACTCTTCGGCACCACTTCTTTGGTAAGATTCAAGCCCTCTTACCGGAAATAATGGCACAAAGTATTAAAATAAAAGAGCACAATGTAGGCTTCATATGAACATTTAATTTCAACTAATACGATAAGAACGGTCCAAAGTTCAGTGTCAGGCTTGACGTGCTCTTGACTGTATAATATAAAAAGTTGTAATCGATTATACAGAGTTTTCAAACGCATGACACTAAAACAACTATTTAAGACAACATCACATACGTTGCTGTGATCCCAAAGTAAGTAGCAAATCGGAAACAACGACGGCACCACAAACACCCAGACCCGAGGCAATATAGAAAAGCTAATATCTATACTGACCCGGCCGGGGATCGAACCCGGGACCTCAGAGATGGCGACACCATGTAAACCGGTATGCAAGCTACTCGACCACGGAGGTCTGGTGCAGTGTCGGAATATAAAACGAAATGTATCCGCACTATTGTGGCGCGACAATACACTTCACGTTCATATAGTCTTCTGAACACAAATAATCGAATTATGTGCATCTGTTTACTCGATATGGCAGTTCGATTTAAAAAAATCTCAAAAATACTGGAATTTCCACTTCATTTTAGAGTGATTACATATTTTTATTTGTTTAAAAAACTCAAAATAGTTTATTGTAGCTACAACAAATTTTGATGTAAGCATTGTTTCTGCGATATCTGATCGAGATTTTTGTTTCAGTAACGAAGATTCCAGGCCGTGACCATATTACGTGGAGAAATATATCATCACAATAAAAAATTCAAACTTGTCCAAATAATAAATTTAGTGATACTGCTTTAATATCATGATAAAACGCAAAATATCTTGAATATAGGAAATTTTCTATATAACGAAAGGTACATATAAATAATACTAATAATAATAATAATTTGTATTTTTATTTTATTTTGGAATGCCTACCGGAGTTTTGAATAGATAGCATTTTATAGCAATGAAACAAAATGTATAGTGTACTCAATAATATGTAATTAAGTATTAAAAGCCAAATGCAAAATAAGCTTTTTGTTTCTCTCATCAACAAGTACCTGCTTCAAAGGCGATGTCAAGAATTCAACATCCACTCGTTTATTGTATTGTACACATTGCACCATAGAACCGGTTAAAACTGACACTTGGCTAATGCCAATTCCAGCGGGGCGTATGATACAATCATGATCACAGATCACGCACGTGCGACATACGACAACGTATTTTTTTGTTGATCGACACTAGATGACTAGAATTTAAATTGGGCGTAGGTGCTTACAATGTTTTTTTTTATTTTAACTTTTCTCTAACAAGTACTGATCGTCAAAAACCGAGCAAAGCTGTTGGCACCGTAAGAGGTTTTATGGTTAATTTATAAACAATTTGGCACAGTTATTTAATAAGAGCTGTTTTTATATTATAAACAAATATTATAATGTCGTTAATTACTTTAAATTGTTTAATGTCTTTTTTGTAAATTATTTCAAAACAAACACTGTATTAAACATATTGGACAAAACATGTTGGAAAACTATTTGAAATATTTTTCAGTTGAACCGCGCGATCGGTTGCGACAAATCGTACAACTGATATCGTGATCAAAGTGTACACATTGAAGGTTATCCCTTTCCACTACCAACCGATCGCGCGAACAGAGAATACATACCCGCGCTAGGCGTGAGTGAATTTAAAATCTTTCAAACTGTGATCACCACGTTTAATCAACAACCGTTTTTGTTCGACTCGTACTTTAGATACCGGGGAAGTCTGCGCTGCTTACGGCACAAGGCAAAGAAAATCAATTCAATCTTTCCATATTTATTCATAGTAGAAAGACACAGGTTTAACATCTTAGTGCTTAATCATACGATCTGCATTCTAACGTCTATTTTGTAGTTAACATTCAGTCGGAATGCAGCTCGTGTGGTTACACCCTCATAATTTGCACCCCATTCAATCTACTTACTTTAATACTATACACTTCATCTTAATCAGTCATTCGACACCTTACTCTGCAACGACATGAGGTACAAAGAATTAATTTAAAAAAATAATATAATTACATTCACTAAGTCATGGGAGTTAATTGCTACTCGTCACAGTCTCAATTCGTCACAAATTTTGTCCATAGAATAATTCCGGATCCGTATATTTTAAAAAAGTGTAATAATTTCGTTCTTTTTCAATGCTCTTATCACATTAATACATTTCCGTCTACTTATTGTTTAATCGATTCATACACAAGAATCTGTATTTTGTTTTTATACCAAGCTATGGCACGGAACAAGTCGTACGCCTGATGGTAAGTGACATGCCCAACCGTCACCCTGTGACATAAATTGAGAAATCCCATGGGCCTGTAATTTTTTTAAAGTCAAATTAGGAAAATAAAAGTTCTAGATCGGTGAGAAATCGGGCCATTTATTTTCTATGCGACGATTCGATCCTGTGACATATAGAGATAACTCAGTACTGGGGGCTACCATTGTAAACGAGACCCCGATGGTCTACAAGACCAATAACGCTTCCCTTAGATGTCAACATCAAACTGATGAGATTGAAGACAATGGCATTGCCAAGGATCTCGCCATTCTCCACACTCGAAAGTTTGCGGAATAAGGTATTTGATGTCAAAACAGTGGACAATTGATGCTTTTTATTTATCCTTTTAAATGATATAACATACAAATAAAGAAGAAGGTTCTCCCAAACTTTGTAAAAATTTATCGGGATAGTTTGGTTGCTACGCTTTACATTATAATCACATAACAATGAGTTTCAGTAAAGATTATTCAGCCTCCCAATTAAAATTTCCAATATTATATCGTACCTTTGTTATAATAAAGTCACTTGTGATAATACGTCAAAAGTGTTTTTAGAGACATGAAATTGGTGATAGTCATACAAACAATGCGAACTACATGAAACAAATTATGTAAATGTGAAATTTTATACATCTCCTATTTAAGCATAAAAACGTTATCGACTAATTTCGTTCGTATAATCTTTAAGCCTCTGCTGAAAAATTGCCATTTTGCCGATGTGGCGTTATTACACCTAAGGGTGCGATATACTTGGTAAATATTTTTTTATTACACTTTGACCGTCTACTTACCTTTCACACATACTTCCTCTCGTTCTCCTTGCATACTTTGACAGCTATATTGAACATGTGCGTTTTGACGAGTGTAATAATGATAGCCCTCATGTAATTACACTTAAATTGTGATAGTAAATTGGGAATGAAAAGCATATATACTTTCGGTGTACAATAACATTTTTGGAACAATGTCAATAAGGTTTCATTACTTACAAAAATCTAACATTCATTTCATTAAGGCATAGCGCAAACGATGGACTGTTTATGAGATACTTAGGTATATTGAGCACATTTACACTTTTAAAACAAGGATAACATAAAACTATGTTAATCTATCGCATATAATAATACCCAAAAATTAAACCACACACACTATCATGACATGGTTTACGCTCCTCGCTTTGATGTATAGAAAGTACTGAACCTATGGTTTTTTTTTCACTGCCACTTTACTATCTACTTTATCATAAACGATAGGAAAGCAAATCATTTCTAAATAATATCGAAATATCATTACAGTAGATTTCATTAATGATTCGTAATTAATATAAATAATTTCATTTTAAGACGCAGTAATAGCGAAACGAAAATTTTATGACCAAAATAATTCCGGGTCATTTCTTACAATTATTATTTACGTTTTTACGCATTTGAAGCAATTATAAAAATGTGTTATATGAAATTTATATTTACAGCAGCAAGAGTAAGTTTATGTTCCAAAAAGATGGACTCTTCTAACTTTGCGTCATTACACTGACCGGCCGTGACACAAGCCCTAAAAGTCGCGTCGCCAGTAGCACCTACGTCTACCACGAAATCCGAAAAACGAAGCAACAATCGTCGTTTTAGGTTCGTATCAGGCGGAAGTTACCACGAAACAATTTTATCCGACATCGAGTCCGAATTTCGACCAAAGATCGTCGATTCTTTTTACATTTTTTTTTTCAAATTCTTTTTACAAATTTCAAATGTCCTATTATCTTCAGTGCATTTGTACATGTACCGTGCGTATCTTTAGGCCCCTATTAATACATCCATATAAAATGTAAGACCGCACTGAAGATCTTACTTAAATCAACTGACTTTCTTAAACTAAAGTGGACATCAACGATTGCTCCATTGACTGTGCATTAAATTATGCGACGACATAAATGTCACTCAGCACCAGAGTTACGGTTCAAAATCGATATTAAGTCCAAATTAATTGAGTGTACGGTCTTTGTGACTTAACACTTTCATGGACAGTACTTAAATACCAAACAAAAATATCAATACTTTGCATGCCGTAGTGCTTATATTCGAAATGTTCAATATAAAACGTAAATAATTGAACTTTGTCAGTACGTTGTTGATACTCCTCTATGGAAAAGCAGTGGGCTGCAACTACACAGAAAGCCTTTGGAAATCGCACAGTTAAAGTCCGTGGTTGGTTTTTTGAGATCCAAATAGCGAAACGGAGTGCCTCGTACTCACATTTAATTTTACGATAAACGCTGTCACTGTAAAGCGTTCACATTGTATCGTGCAAGATACCTATGATTATAGTTTATGAATACCAAATAGGTTAAGATGCATTTCGAGATCTCTGTTAACGTCTTAAATGTCGGACTAACGAATTGTTTATTCTTCCGGATATTAGTGTAGGATCTAAATAAAGCCTCTGCCTCTATGACGAAAACCTAGTTTCATTTTTTTATAAAAAAATACCTTCATTTGAAAACCCGACGAATAACTTTTGTAGTCTGAAATAGGGGGCGCTAATTTGACATTGCTCCTGTTCCCATAAAAGAAATGAGTTCTCATATGATCCACGAAATCGCGAGAGTCAACTAACCTGGCCACCGTTTACAAAAAGTAATCTACACTACGCCTGTAATAAAATGTACAAGACCGCGATGGATAAACTGTCCTTGGCGTACTTAATTCTTAAACTAAACTATAGTCAATATCAACACTTAGTGAAGAATTTGTTTCGGTTGCTTGGAAGGAGATGCGCCGGGTAGTCTGCCTTCGCCTGCTCGCTTCACTCCTGTTGATTTGATATCTGGAATTAAACATATTAATATGTAACGCAAAATTAATCCTACGTAGAATACGAATTCGTTAAATATAAGTAATTTTACTAAATTATGTTGCAAACAAAACGAGCACTTAAGTCTATACTACCTCGGCTCGAATTCAAATAAATTTTTCGCGTATATTAATACGCGAAACTGTGTTAACGCACAATGCACTGTATTAACAGTTCATTGTGCTTAGATCGAGCGGCAGCGACGCTGGCTTTATTTCAGAATTTATTTTTTTACAAACGAAATGAAAGCCATTTGAAAAATGATATCGTATACATGTTCTATTTAGTTCAGTTGATATTAAAATAAATCATTGGTATATGTAAAGTAACTGTTGAATACAGCTTTTTTCTTGTAAAATTTCGAGGTGAGTTTGTTTTTTTTTTCAATGAAAATTTTTTGGAATCGTGTTTTCACACCGTATAGTAGTAATCAGTGTATATCTCAATTTTATTATATATTTTTTCAAAAATGATTGATTCAATACTTTCACTATTATGCGGAATCAACTAAAACCATTTGAGGTAGTATAGACTCTTAAGACATATTATGATATCAATTTAATTATTTCATAACTATTCATTTTTCGTTCTAATTATTAATGATGTAAAATAGTAAATGATTATACCGCATTATGAAAATAGAGTACACTTTCGTATCAGAAGTCAAAATAAACAATATATTTGCCTAAACTTCAAGTAATACACATAGAGTGATAGATTACACAATGAGCACAATGCCACAGTGGATAATAATATGTTCTCGAACTCGCTAACCGGTCTCTGTAGAGCAATAATTAACTTGTAAACATCTGGTCTATAACTATCATTATTGTTTTTAATTTTATTTTGTTTATATTGTTTTCTGTTTGTTATATGTTTGTATTCGATTTCATAGCACTTAAATATTAAGATCACCCTGCTCAACGCAAGTCACAAATTAGAGACAGATGAAACAGTATTTTGACAAGATGCACAATTGTGCATCTTGTCAAAATACTCTTATCTAAGCAAATTGAACTTGTAATATGATGTAACAACTGTTGATGAACCTAATAAAAAAAAAATAGAGTGAAAAATACCTCCCTCTGAAATAACGAAATATTTGATTTCATTACTACACAACAACGATAGAGAGTCAGATAGTTAAAACGTTTGTTGTCTTGCACCACACACGCAACAACATAATACAATAAATTAATTAAAAGATAAACACACAGAAATCCAGTTAAAAACGGGAATAAAAAAAATAAGCAACAAGAAATTAATAAAATAGTAATATTTATAATTAAATATTAGGAGACCAATTAGCAACTGTCTGTAATGCTTCGTGTAAATTAATACCCCCTTGTGGACCCTTGTGGTACTCCACGGTAGTGCATTTAGAAAGTTTTGTAATAGTAGGTAAAAATATAAAAAATTTGTATAACAGTTTTGTTTTGATATTTAAGTTTTATTTTTAATCATTCCGAGACTATCCACTCTATGTGTATTACTTGAAGTTTAAGTAAATATGTATATTCTGCCCATTGCGATGTCTGGTTATTATACTATGTCGTCGGTACCACCGAGGCGAGTTGACCAGTGCGACAACGACGGTTTCAAAAAAGGTGGAACAGAAAAAGAAGTACACCAGCGGTGGCACAGCCCCGGCTAACCATAATCATCTACTGCGTCCTGCGGTACTGACGGCGTTCTTATACGTGTCACTGATTCATTTCACAATGTGAATAATTTTAATTCATTTGTGTTAAGACCATCTGTGGACCCTCATGAAAGAGGAATTTTGACCGAACGATGTCATGTATCGACGTTTCCGTTATCCGCTTTGCGTTACACGCCACAGTTCATACGAGTGCATAATTGATTAGTGTTTTATTATATTATTGTGTGTGTTAGTCTAAAAGGTATGTATTTATGGATCTATGTAACCTGATAATAAATAAATAAACAAAAATAAATGTACATTTAGTAAATGTAAGAAAACTCACCTTGCAGCCACCTGACTTGCGTAGCGGGTCCATAGCCCTTCTCATTCCGCGCAGCAATGCGAAAGATGATAGCTGGTTTTGTGGAGGAGTCAACGTGTGCCGCGCTAAGAGACGATTGTGGTACCACACATGTGTTTGTTTTGCCGCAGTACACACGCACGAATGCCAGCTGCGATTTTGACGCCTCCTGTAGAAAAAAAGATTTCTTAGGCCCGTATTAAGGTTTAATAGTGTAAAACATAAATTATATTTAATGCTATTGTAAGTAAAAATAAATAAATTGAAAATGAAAACAATGCTAAATAATCACGTATAAAACATATTTTAATTATCTCGTCGTTTTGGACGTATTACAACGTCCATGGTCTCGAAGGGACTGAAGAGGCGGGTGTCAACATTTTCTAGCCGTGCGAGTTTGTATGTAAAATATGTTTTATATGTGATTAAGTCCCAAATTAAAAATCAAATAACGTGTGAAAATCGTGAAAATTTAAATCAAAATAATGCTAAATAAAGTAAACAATGATATCACCTTGGGTTGTGTGTTAGAGCGAACAGCGAGGTACACGGAGTACTCGAAGATGCCCTCTGCGGCGACCTGTGGAGGCTCCCAAGAAAGATGCGCGCCTTCAGGGGATTTGGAAATTTTAATAGCCGACGGCGCGCCGGGGAAGCCTGGCAGACACGTTTTGAATGCAGATTCCTGTGGATATAAAATGATAAATTTGTAATATACACGATAAAAAACATAAATGTTATTCGAGGTTTATTAGAGTATTATGTTTAAAAATAAAAATGCTCCTAACAATTCACATAATACGCTCAATATGAATCAGAAAGTTATATTTTGGCTATATCAACTAACAGCAGACATTTCCAGTGGTGGTGGGGGAAAGCTGTCTTCTTTAGCACATAATTACTATGCAACTTGTATGGCATCATTACAGGTGTGACGCCACAAAAACTACTTTTCTAATTCGGAATGTCTTGAACTATAGCAGAGAATAAAAAAGTAACGAGAATGTACACTCTCCGCCCCTCCCTAGCTTTAGATACCGCACCACGCCCCGCACATTGACGGTCACATTGACTGAGCGACAACGAGGCTATCGGCGAGCCGTTTTTGCGCTAAGACGGCTTTGATATTTGAATATAGTTTTCATTCATTCATTACAAAACTTGTACGTAATTAAATAACATCATTGTACGTTACTATTACAATGGCCGTGAATTGTGCTGACGGGATAAAGAGAGGAGTTTCTTTAGTTTTTCGGAATTAAACGAAGGTGAAAAAACATATGTCTGAGACTCATTCAGTTATTGTTTTCTTCATTTATTTAGTGCAGTATAATATATAATACAGATTTATTATATCAATGTAATGAGACGCCATAACTTCGTGACCTAGTAGTCAAGGGTTTTCGAATTTTGTATTTGTATTGGCGATAAATATTAAGCAGTGAATATACCTAATTATTAAGTAGGTAATGATAAACTTGAGACACGCAATTTCAAATACCTTGGTTACCTTATTTAAAAGTCCTGTCCAAAATTTGATATTTAAAGTATTTTAATATATAATTTAAATAAATCTTCCGTATTGTTCTAGTTAGTGAATTAATAAAAATATATAATGAACATGTGTAATTATTAGAATTCTATTAATAGAATTAAAAGATAACAGGTTCGCGGTAGAATTTTCTCTATGTTGCCACTTCACGCACACATTTGCGCGTGTGCAGATAGCGCCTTGCTGTATGTAGTAGGTAAATAACTTTCGACCATTGTATGCAGTGTCCAGAGTGTAACCATAGTTCGTTTCAATCAAAAGAAAAAGTAAACAAACAGGTCACTGATTCGACCACGGATTATTGTTCTGTGGACTCGACCATAGATAGTTTAGTGATGGTCAATTGTACTGCCAACTACAAATCAATTAATCAAATGAATCGATTTGTTTAGTACAATCAGTTGGAATAGTACTTTTTGCGATTTCGCTGCTGATACAAAAAATATGTTCATATATAGGATTGTACATGGTGTACTTACCTACACTACTACTGGTTTTTCTTACATGACCTTTAATAGTAAATTAAAAATTTCCGATATATTAATTTTTAATCCTCTTTCAAATTCTTACACTCCTTCGATTGTGATTGAAATGAATCAATTTGCTAATCGATTACAAAAACTTTAATTGAATGAACCAAAATTCTTTCGTACAGCACTGCCCCCATAGACTATCCATACTTCTACAATAATAACTTCACATTTGGACTAACATTTATCAAATACGAATTTCAGTTGTTATTCAAATGAATATTGTTTGAAAGTAAGTAAGATATCAATTCGAAATCTTCATAATATACGTGGAAATGTTACTCGGTCCATTTATTGAGTGATTGCTTTAGAATTTTAAACAAACCGGTTTGTTTACCATTACTGTATAATGGATTGAAACAGACTTTAATAATAATAATGTGCCAAATAACCACACCAATTACCTGGATTCTCTGGTCTTTTGTAAGTTATGTGAAAAATTATATATTGTTTGCTTCCCTGCGACTGAATGTATTTTATACTAACTTCGCTCCATTCTCCACGTCCGCAGGAGTTAATCGCAGCTATGCGGAATTTGTAGGCAGTGCCGTGTTCGAGTGGAGTGGTTCCGAACGCTGACAGGTCAGGCAGGTTGTCTAGGGACAAACTTGACATGTCCACGTTCGGGTCTGAAATGTAGTTCTGGACCTGCAGAAAATACAGTATTTCTTTTTCTGAGCAATGAACATGATGTTGATAAAACTTTAGCACAATTACTCGTAAATACATATCGCACGTTGAAAACAATACCGACACTATACGACACTCTCACTTTTTCAAATTTAAACTTAATTTCAGAAACTTTAATGATGACTTTCCAAAATATTTAGAAAATTAAAAGAAAATCTAGTTTCATTTTCAACGTTTAACAATCGTGAAAACCTAAGAACTCGATAAAACATTGACTTCTCAGCATAAATGTAACAAAGAACGAATGCCAAGTTTGTATTGACAGTCTATTTTGTCTTCAAGTATGTATAAAGTGATTACCGTAAACGTAGTTCCTTTGACAATGCCCACTGTATACCATGTGTCTTCATCATTTTGCTTTTTCGGTTCTTCGGATTCAGCCTGAAAATTGAGCAAATAGATCGCTAGATTACAGAATTAGAATTTATGATGATAATGAGATCATGTGGCGATCAGCATATATTAGCATGTACTTAAGCTGATCGCCATATGCGTCGCGTGTTCTTATGCTTTATATACAGAAAAAATATCCCTTTAAGGCTTTAAGTACCGAAAGTAATAATAATAATAATAATAACGCCACACACTCAACATAGCCCCGCACTAGGGAAATCCTGTGTCGCGGGTGCCATGGACACACACATAGACAACCACAAATTACACCCAAACTCACGAGAGAAATAAATGTAGGTCATACAAATATTTCTCTCGGCCCGGGAATCGAACCTGGGACCTCTGCGTGGCAGTTCAATCAATAGACAGTAAAATCTATAGACAATGTTTCTTCTCTAGCATTAAACTGAATATTTATTCATAATTTCATAATTATTTTAGCAGGTAGATACATAAAAAACTAAGTAGATTTTTGTTTCAGATAAATCCTAAGCTTTTAAAATTTTCGCTTTATTGACTTGTTTTCATTTCAGTTAATTTTGCTTTCACTTTGAAATCAAACTTACTGATAATACTGTGTTATAATACTGTGTGATAATACTGAGTCGTTTTTGGATACGAGTTTCAATTTCGTAATAACATAGCTCTAAGGACTCTAAACATTAACGACTGAACATAACTTGTGGGTATTTCCAAAACATGAAATGGATGATTTTGCTGCCATCCTCCAGAAAAAAACAAAAAGACAGCATCCCTGATGCGCAGAGTGCGGGACAGCCTCAACAGCATCCCACAAACTATAGCAGGTAGGAATACGTCTCCCATGTGGCAGTGCTTCGTGAGAAAGGTGATTTGATTCATAATAAAATATCATCTATCACTAATTTAAAAGATCTTTTCCTATTATTATTACTAACAGATTATGGAACTTGCTGAAATAAAATAACTTTAATATATTTTTTAATAACCTTAACTCGACAGGATGGTTGTATACCTGTTCGTGGTGGTGCAGCGCGGCGCTCGCCAGTGTGGCAAGCGCGTGCGCCGCATCAGTGGGCGGCAACGGGGGTGCTGCGCCTCCTGCGCAGCCCGAGCTGCTTACTGCCCCCTCCGCCTCGCCCACCGAACCCACTGACGACGACACTTTCCCGACGCCGCCTTCCTCGCCTGCGCATTTATAAGTCAACTCTGCCTACCCATTCTCTTTTGCTAAAGACTTTTATTAATACAAACATCGAACACAAAGAAAATTTCCTTCGATCTGACAGAACTCAAACCTGCGTTAGTATGCCAAATTAGGACCTCTACCAATTGAGTTACAGATCTAGTCGGCAGACCTTACGAAGTTCTATGTGGTTGTTACAGATCTTTTGTATTGGGTTTTTTTGGCTCTTATCGCGATCTCCGTCCGATATCTGTCCGAAACAATTACTGTCAAATAAATAATACTCAAGCAAATTAAAAGTATCTAGTATGAAGCTTCATTCGCATCATGCGACTTTTAACTTTATCGATAATTACTTATTTTACAGTATAATTGTTTCGGATGGAGAACGAGAGTACAGGGCCAGAACCAGATTTTACTTTCGTATGAGAATAAAAATATTTAAATATATCGCTCTAAACGGTGACAAGTCTGTGCGGTAACAAAAGAAAGATTACGTAAATACCAATCCGATGCAAAAAGGAGGAGCGAGTGTGGGGATCGTCGGGGAGGACATTTGTACTTACTACCCTACTACAGATAGTACAAAAAAAAACTTAAATAGGGCCAGGTTAGAGTCGTGTGAAACCGAAGAAATTTTTCTGCATGTTCCATCTTTGCATTTATAATTATAAGTAACTAGTGGAGTAATTTCACAAAAAATAAATATCATGGCAGTAAAACATCATGATATTCAATAAAATCAATATTACTTCTCTACGTGTTAGGTAGGACTTTCAAAGCGTCTAATGAGAATTAACAATTATACACCACTCATGCTTTGATTGAAGATCACCTTTTTTCGAAAGGTATGGTGAGGTGTCGTATCTTAGAATATACTTATATTTTATGTAATATCAAATGGGTAATTCTCGGGTTAGTTTTCTGTCTAATTTCCGTGGCAATATTTATGTATGTATGTATGTAAACACTTTATTGTACAATACAAACTAATTACAAATTTTTAACAAAGAAATAGAATGTTATTCTACAAATGCGAGCTTATCTCATAAAGGGATTTCTTCCAGCTAACCTTTCTTATTATTTATTACGAGTAAATTATCGTGAATAATATATTATATATGAATAATATTTTAAGCTCACTCGAGTAGCAAACGATACTTCACGATAATATTCTACAATATTTAAACAATAGAAGTTACCATCGAAATTAGGTAGATAAACTAACCTGAAAATTAACAAAACACGATTGTAAAAGAATAGAGCGCATTATATAATCAATATATAAGCAAGTAATGACAATTGTATATTAAACTTAATACTTATATTATTATACCTTGCAATGTGGGGGAAAGCAGCGCAGAACCGTTGGCGCCCATGCTCAGCAGCGGCATCGATTCGCTAACGGTCGGCATGGTGTCGGCCGCGCCTGCCATCTCAGATGTGTCTGCATCGGCGACTCTGTACGATTGTCAATGTCGAAATGTCGATTCCGTACCGAAAGGCAGTCTTTCTTATATTTTTCATTTTCTTTATTATGTTTTCATTTTCATTTTTTTTTTTATGATTGTATATTTTTGAACTGGGCTACTTGATACTTGGTGCAACGGGATAGTTTCCGCAACTCGACTTCAAGGTGCCTATTCTGCGTGTGGTTGAACTAGACTATATAATAAGAAATTATACTAACTCATTAGGATCCTCCTTGGAATCATTGAGGGAGAAGGAATGAAGCGGCGCCGGCCCGTTGGCAGTAGAGGAGATAAGGGCCGCCTCAGATTGGCCGCTGGATGAGATATCAGCACCGGTCTCGGCCGTGCTCGAACTGCGAAAATAGTACTGTCGTTTCTAATGCATTTTGAAATACATGAGAAACAAGAGTTGAATGACACCCAACAAAACGATTCGAGTCTCATGTGAACAGACAAATTAGATTATTAGAAGCGCAACTTATTTCTCATTTACATTGAACTACGTACAAGTAGTTGTTTACATATTTCTTATTATTATTATGTATTTCCCCTATTATAACCAAGAACATTCTTGGTTAATGAAATATTTTAAGGCGCCATCTATCCGCACAATATTGAACTATGTAGTTGAGAGATGTCCTGTAACTGTCAATTTGTAACTACTAGTATATAATAAGTACCTAATGCCAGTGCTAAGCGACTCCTGCGCAGCGCTGCTGATGTCATTGACGTCATCGCTGCTGGCGACGCCCTCGCCACCGCCCAGGTCGTCGTCCATTGTACTTGATTCGTCTAAAATTAACGCTATTACGTGAACCACACCAAGTGATGCTTGCATCACATCAGAAAACTTTTACAAAATCTCCAGAAAAATGTTGGCAAATTTTCAAATGTTAAAATTTACATTGATATCAAAGCAAACCGGAATAAAAACTAAGTCACTTGAAATCTTTACATAAAATTTTATCTCTACTGGCCAAACTAACTAAATTTTTTGAAAATAACAAGCAAGAAACTAGATAGGGTTGCTATTTAAAAAATCATCTCAACAGTCAGTTTCCTTGATTCAATACACAACTTGTGTAACAAAATCATAAAAATATATTTCCACTTACCATCCTGAGACATGGGTGCTCCATCACCCACTCCACTGTCAGTGGGGATGGCTGAACTAATGGACTGGTCAGGAGACTCCTCTTGATCGTCCCCGCCTTCCTCTTCTAAACCCTGCTCTTTCATCATGGGGTCAAGAGTGCCTTCGGTGTCCTGAGGAGAATTATCCTCTGTTGTTGCCTGTCCCAGAAATATGCACTCTATTGCCAATTTTTTACAAGCTAATACTTTTTATTTATTTTGCAGTAAATAAGACACTTAAACAAAAGCTGAGTACTTCTCAGACTGTGCATGATCTCCGTCAAGACGCACTTAATATTAATTTAGCTGTAATAAGTATGACTTCAAGAAAGTATCTAAGGCAAAACAAATAAGCTCTACCTACCTACAAATCTTGACTTTGTGAAAAACTTATTATAAAGATGTTAATTTGTTTACAATGTGATTATACTTTAGTTGTTGTTTACAATGGGCTTTTGAGTACAATAAGGAATACTTGTATTGAAATGTATTGCTGAGTAATTTAGTACTGAAGTCAATATAATAATAACATTCAGCTAGATTACTACAGATATTAAATTAAAGATATTTTTAGCATTACTCCTAAAAGCTTATAATAATACTTGTATATAACATTTACAGAGAAATTAATAAAAGTTTGCAACAAAATAAAACAAAAATCACAAAATATTTCTCAATAATTTCAATTGCACAACACAACCTTTGCTTTCTACAGATAATTCTTAATAAGTAGTACTTACAGGAGTGGAGAGACAGTTGTCTCCAATGTAAGCTGACTCGTCGGCGACAGCGCCAGCTGTGGTGTCATCTATGTCCATCTCATCTTCACCTTCAGCTTGAGCTGTTGAACACCAAATCATGTTTAAAATTATTTGTGATAGTAAACAAAAACCTGCAGCCTTGTAACAATACGGTATTAAAATCATGTCATGAACTAAAAGGGATTCATCCTGGTTATAACTTTTTGTGTTGTTATTTTATCTACATAGATTTATCAAACAACTGAAACTCAAATGCAAATACCTACAAAAAGTTCACCCATTGGAGTACTGCCACCTTACCTATTTCTGCCACCAAACAACAGAAAAAACAGAGCATTACTGCGTTCTGGTTTGGTGCTGGTGAAATTACAGGCATTTGGGTCTTATGAAGTTATGTCATAGGGTGACGGGCGCAATAACAGTGCCCCTAAGATCTTTGCGACTTAAAGCTCTTGAATGGCACTGGAACAGCTATGAATAAGCGTGTCGCCCACCACCAGGACCATAACTTATTTGTCCTGTCACTTGGTATAATATAAAAAACCTACTGTACAAAGTTATAGATTCTGTATATTATATACATATTTAAAACTTAGATATCTAAAGCCAACCATGACTATGGGACTTATGTGTATTGTGAAAGCCTAAAAATTGGACTCTTACCATTTTCAGAATTAAGTATTAAAAGCTGGTATTAGCACCACTATGGTATGTTACTCTACTTATTGGTCTTCTAAAATTATTCTTTTTTAAGAATTTATAGAGTTTGCACTAAAAATTTAAATGAACATCATTCCATTAAACACAAACAAAAAATTAATGTAAGGCTTCATGCATTTTCAATATGAAAATAATGGATAAGTATTTGTTTAACAATAGTGATTGTTTTTTGTTCAAAGACAATTAAAATAGCCCAAAATTACAAAGCATAATAGCAACTGAAAACGGTGTTTCAAAACATATCACTTTTTGTGAAACAAGTCTTGTGTCCACTTATACATAAAATAAAATTGCTAAATACTTTTAAGTCTATTCTAAAGGAAGTTTTATTTTACTTTACAGAATTTCACTGCAAGGTAAATTCTATACAATTTATGTAAAAATATTACTACCCCTTAAAAATGGTACATGTCAATGTCAATTAACCTGTACACAGACTTCAACTTTTTTCTTTAGTCTTTTCATCTAAACAGAAGCAAGTATTAAAAATACACAAAATTAATACAGTTGTACTCTATTTGAAAGTATTTTGTTTCATTGTTCTTAGTCTTAATACCGCAATATAATGCAAAAAAGCAAAGATGATTTTTCCCTTTGATCATGATAGAAACAAAGAAATAAAATTGTTATAATGATCATAAATAACACATTATGTTGAAATGATGTTGAATATTGTAGGTGTTATTCTGGTGTTACCTTGCTCCATAGGCTGGTCAGTGCCCGCGAGGTGTACCACCGACTCCAGATCCAAACCATCGCTGCTACTGGCTGGCACTGCGTGCTCTAGCTCACCATCTACCGCTTCCGCACTCTCGCCTCCACCAGAGGTTATTATTAAATTAGCTATATTTAAGATATACATATATATATTATAGAAATACAAACAAAGTTTAAACAGGAAAAAGGTTTAATAAACATGTACTTGGCTAGTATTAAAGTTACTTCTACACAACTTATAACCTCAATGCAAAAATATAATAACATTTATCTCTGTTATGAAGGGCAGAAAAAGGCACATTTGTTAAAACTAAAAGGATACTTGGTAACAAAGCTTCTAACTAATATTTTCAATTAAGTAACACTGTTTTGGCTGGAAGTTTAGGGGTAATGCAAGAAAATTACCAAAAATAACTACTCAAACTCAAACACACAAATAAAAATAAGATCCTGAGTGTCAAAAGAACTATTGGTGCAAAGCTATCAGTTGCTTATTGCGATAGATACCTGGAGTGGCTCCAGATTCGTCCTCTGTTCCATTATTTTCAGATATTTCTGCGGCCGTTTCTTGCTGGTTGTCGGCGGAAGGCGACACTTCCGCGCCATCAAGAACATCACCGTGTAATGCGGAATCAGATTCCATTTTATAAAAAAATCGATATAGTCTTAATAAACACAAATAAACTTTGATTTATAACAAGAATTCAATGAAAAAAGCTCATTATTTCACGAAATAACACCGAAAATACTATATTTTTTGACAACTTCGCTGAACCATAGTGTCAACGCGTCGCGTAGTTTTCTTTTGTAATCGTGAAAGTCATAGACAATAAGGGTCCCCATAAATGACGAATTAGTAGTTATCGATTTATGAACTCGATTTCTTCCGTCATAACGATATCTATGAATCAGTTCTATTCATTCAATAATAAATCATTCATTCTATTGTGTTCTTGTGATTGTGATTTTCTGAATTTCTTCAATTTTATCCTTAACATGCTATTAATTTCGTTAAAGTTAAATTAGATTAGAGTACTTCTAATGTATGTACGTGCAATTTTACAAAGAAATAAAAGACTAGAAGTGTTTGACAAAATAATCAATGTCTGAAACTCCAAAGGGTCCACGGCAAACTGCAGGAGACGGAATTCGGTCAATGAGATCTACCACTGCATTTAGAATAGTTAATTTCGAGCTATACGCAAAACCTGTAAGAAAATGTAGTTGTTTAATTATATAATATTTTTTGTCTATGTATCTAAGGGTCGTATTCTAGAACTCTACTCAATGATCGAGTCAGGACTTGAGTATGATTCAGGGCCGTATTCTAGAACTCTACTCAATGCTCAAGGCAGGATTTGAGTATGGCTTAAAGCACTCGAATCATACTCAAGTCCCTGCCATTAGAGTCGTATTTCCAGTACTTGTGTTTCCAGTGCAATCCAGACTTGAGCAGTGAGTAGAGTTGTAGAATACGACCCTTAGTGTCTGGGCACACGAGCTCTATGCCGACTGCATCACAAATGTCTACTGCTATTACAGCTCAAGTGCCAGCAAACAGTTATACCAATATATCGACTGCATCACAACTGGAAGCATACTGCAGCGATTCTGCATTCTGACTATTTTAACTATTGTTTTGCAAATGCAAAGATGCAGTCAGAAAGATATTTGTTTGATTACATCTATACTGCTTACCTTACTGTATATTACTATGTAATTATATTACTATATAACTTAAAGAATTATATGTACTTTAAAATTAAAAATACAACTATGGTTTTATGTTTAAATGTTAAAACAATCTACGCTTATTGTGGATGAGACTGGTATCTGTAGGTTAAAAGTTTTTAATTTTTTTATGAGTAGAGCTCATTTTATGCAATGCTTGTGATATTAATTGTTTATGTTTTTTTTTTCTGCTTCAGAATATAGTAATAATGACCCTGGGTCTGACATGTTTTGGTTTAACTCTAGGCTACCTCGCCTATATGAGAACCAAATATGAATCAATGGGATACTATGCAGCTGTGGACAAGGATGGAAATGAAATGTTTGAAAAAAAGAAATCAAAATGGGATTAGATGTATGATAATTAGGTAGTCAATATTATGTATAATAAATAATAGTACACTTAATAAAATTATTACCTTCTGTTGGTATACAATACAATGGCAGTTTCATTCATTAAAAAACATTGTAAGTGTGTATTAATATTGATGTAAAGTGGAGTAGTATTTTATGAACTGTAGTCCTAAGAAAAGAGCACCAACCAAATGATCCAAAGTATCAAGCTTGATGTCCTCTAAACAATACCTCTGCCATCGAGTATATAGCCAGAAATGGAGACGAAATGTCATTTAATTTGTTGGAAAACTATTCTGCCATATCATTACTGTTACAACTGTACTCCGAGTTCGAAACAATTGACAGGTGTCGTCAATTGTTTCACTTCAAACGACCAGTTAACTTGAGCTTTGCTATAATGGACGAAAATTGCAAAATTACATATTTAATTACCGATGAAATGTGATTCTGTTTGCTTTGTAATTAGATGTTTTGATGTTTTTCCCACACCACCGAATAGAACAGCACGGCATTGTTAGAGATATTATCTTTATTACAATAAATACAGAATATTTTTTGGAATATACGGAGACGTGCACACAGGTCAGTAGTTGGCCTGTGTATATTTTAGTGCAAACGGGAGTTGATATTTATAAGAGCTATATCTAGAGGTGGGCGTTTAAACGAAAAGTATTTTAAAAAGTCTGCTTTTTAAAATAAGCACGCTTTTCATTTTAAGCGTAAGCGTCGATCTATGCGCTTAAAAGTTTTTCTAAACGACTTTTTAAGCGTCAAACTAAAAAGTGTGTGAAAAGCTTAGACTATGGAAACTAAAGGACATGTTACGTTGACATATATAAATCAGACGTTATATGTATATGATGCATTTCGTCGTCGAAAACATAAACATATTATTGTCTTTGTTTAACTATTACGTGCCGTCTTAAGCCAAAAGAGATAGCATTACATTGGTCTGTGTCAAACACGGGAATCGAAAATTCGTAACGTCATTTTAAATGCCAACCGTGGCCATTTCAAGTACATGAGGTACATGATACCGTTGTCAAAGGGAAGTACATCAAATGTCAAAACAAATGTTTTTCCAAATGTATTATTGAATTATTCACATGTATTATAATTAATTAAGCTTAATTCAAGCCATACATTTGCATGTCGATAATGACTTATCGATAGATTATGGTACAACACTAAAGAAATCCGCCATTTGTAACTTTCAAATTTTGGTAATATGCACGTTGATTCTGTACTTAGGGCAGCTCCTTTCTTTTATTTTTTTCCATCCTCTAAGGTGAAAAGCGCTTTTTCAAGCACGCTTTTTAAACGTACCCCTTAACGTTAAAAAAATAAGCAGTTTTTTCCATTTCAACGGTTAACAACTACAAAGATAAACAAGTGTTTTTGAACGCTTTTAAACGCCAATGAACAAAATGTTAATACATAATGGTATGTCATAAATAAAAATATTACTCGTTTTTTACAAAAAAAACATACTTATCTTAAAACCTTTAGTGGTCTACTTTTGCTTCAAGCTATCAACACAACGTTGCAAGCTTTTTTAACGTAAAAGTCTATGCGCTCAAACGTTTTCTAAACGATTTTGTTAGCTTGAAACTTGAGTATAGTGTTCTGTATTGAAACCAAGGGTCGTATTCTAGAATTCTACTCAATGCTCAAGTCAGGATTGCAATTGAAACACGAGCACTGGAAATACGACCCTAATGGCAGGGACTTGAGTATGATTTCGAGTGCTTTAAACCATACTCAAATCCTGACTTGAGCATTGAGTAGAGTTCTGGAATACGACCCTAAAAAGCGTTTTGAGGGTCGTATTCTAGAACTGTACTCAATGTTCAAGTCAGGATTTGAGTATGGTTAAAAGCACTCGAAATCATACTCAAGTCCATGCCATTAGGGTCGTATTTCCAGTGCTTGAAATCATACTCGAGTCTGCTCAAATCCTGATTTGAGCATTGAGCACCCTAAGCGAAAAAGCGTTTAAAAAAGCACGCTTTTTTAAAAAAGCATAACGTTTAATAAAATAAGCCGTTTTTCCATCTCTAGCAGTATCGCTAATGTGTTACCAGGAATATATGGCCCTTATTTCGTCTCTATTTCTGGTTTCAAACTCGATGACCTCTGGTGATTAGTTTCTTGACATTTCGTTTCTGAAAAACATTAATTGAATAATGAAATAATGCGTCTCCATGGTCCATCGACATCATAATGTCGATGCCATGGCCATAATATTTTTGCAGAATTTGTAAACCGATATTATTGACACCATGGCCATTGGGTCATTTTTGACATTGGTGGTCTAAAGTTAGCTGCAAATAGAATTTGCCACACGTTACGTTGTCAGTTTTCACTTGATGAAAATTATTTTCGAAATATTTGTTTAGTTTATTTTTCTCTAACAAGGTATGTTTTCCGCGCTAAAAAAGTTAGCAAGAGCTGGAGATGAACGCTGCCCGGCTCCAACACCGATGTCATCCTCTCTACAGAAGAAGTTTTCAAGAGGAGTTCATTTTAACAGTATGTTTTTGATTTTATTACCAATGATAATAAATAATTTAATACCATAGTAAATTTCTGTTATCAATTTTAAGTGGTAAAGATTAGTTGTATGTCTTGTCGTTTAAGTTGTTGTATGTTTTTTCCAGTGAAAATTCTGATAAAAGGAGATAGAAATGTGGGTAAATCTTGCCTTCTGCAAAGACTTCAAGGGGGACCTTTTATAGAGGATTATGTACCTACAGATCAAATTCAGGTTGCTCCTATACATTGGGCTTATAAGAATAGTGATTACATTGTGAAAGTAAGTGTGAAAATATTACATGCATTATATAGCTATTGCTATACTTCTATTGTAAAAAAGTCCGAGTTGTGAGTAAGATATTTCATTATATATTATATTATCAACAATCTAATAATTAGTCAATAGTGTAAATTAAAAAAAATGTTATTATAGTAAGAAGTTTTTAAAATTGCAAAAAAGTAAAGTTACGTACTCCATGCACAAAATTACAAGTACTTTCGAAGTATCCCAAGTCAAGGGTTTTTTTATAATACGAATAATGTATAATATAATTCTGTACTATTAGTAACATTATGTATTTTTCTTCTTCTACCTTTCCTAAATCCACACTAGGTGGGGTTGGCACAACATGTATTCTTGTCATACAAAAATGTTTTAGGTAGAAGTATGGGAAGTGGTGGATAAAGGTCGGACAAAGAAAAAATCTCCTGTAGGTCTAAAATTGGAGAACCAAGCTGCACCAGCTGTTGCAGAAGATGGATATGATACAATAATACTAGATGCAACATTTCTAGATGTTTATAAGAATGCCAGTGGTGTTATATTGATGCTAGATATCACTAAACCTTGGTAAGTATTATTTAAAATATATACATGTATATATACTTTTAATTTAATGATACCAAGTTAGTGACAGGAGGAACAAGTCGCGCGCCTAAAGGAAGTGCCACTCCTATCCATAACGGTTGCAGTGCTGCTTAGAACTTTAAAATGCAATGGCGCCCACTGTGCCCATCACCCTGAGACTTTTCAATTGGATACATTTCAGGAAGCGTGCACAGAAACTTTTCAAATCAGTTCCACCCTCACCGTTCCTCCTTCAGCCGACTAGAAGGTCCGGAACACTCCATCCTTATAATGTTGATATACCACCTCTTCGCACTAAGCGCTTTGCTTCCTCCTTTCTGATGCGTATGGCAAAGGAATGGAATACTCTTTTGGCATCTGTGTTTCCCGAAAAGTACAATTTGGTATTATTCAAGGCTAGAGTGAATAGGCAATTTTTAGGCAAATAAGTCGATCACATTGTCGCTTAACATCAGGTGAGATTGTGGCCAAGCGTGTGTCTATTACTCATTTAAAAAATCGCAGTAATGCTCACACTACTGCTTGGCAGCAGAAATAGGGAAGGTGGCAGTACAGTCCTGGATGAACTCTTATACAATTTTTAAAAATTGTTTTCGTTTTGAATCCTATGAACCACAGAAATAATTGCAAAGTAGACTTGTAGTTGACTTTTGAAAATGTAGTATACAATAAAATTATTTTTCTGTAAACATGGTCTCTTGAAATTAAGCAGTAAAATTTGTCATAAAAATAAAGCAAAAAAATGCTTCACTATACAAAATGTGTACATAATCAAACATTATATGGAATTATATTGATCAGACATAAATACAATCTCCTTTGTTTGTTAGGGTTGACAAAATCCATGACTATTTTTAAACTCCAACTATCTAACTAGAACCACTGGCTTCAATCTGGACAAATTGAAACAAAATTTATGATCACTGCTCTGTCTTTCTCATTATCAATAATAAAATGTGTTATGGTTAAAGCACACAACTGTTACATATAGAGGTTTGTTTATTATCTAATAGATGAAATAGATACATATGCAGGTGTCCCAAAATTCGGCATCAACCATGCACTGCGCGAGAGGCTTTGTTTATCAGTTCTGGTAAAAATAAAAAATAAAACCATTTGAATTAAGTAATAATAGGCATATTTTTGGATATGTTGAAAGTCTATACCTTAGACAGTGGTCTAATATAAAATCTTAAATAAATATCTACCTAAAGAAGTCTCTCTTTAGGTAGATATTCACGTTATGAATTTTAAAATTTTTCTATATTTTTTAATGTAAAGTTCTTGCCCTGTCGTAAAAAAAAACATGTTACTTATTGCAGTCACAAATCCGATAATAAATATTGTTAGATTAGTAACTAAAAATTAAATTAAAAGCAAAAATTGCAATATACAGGATATTGTGCATAAGCATGTGAAAATGACAGTCTTTTTTTTAGTTTAGAGCTCAGTTTAATTGAAAGTGTGTTTCAACACACTTGCAATTAAACCTCTCCATAATTTTAGATGTGATGCATTTGCTTCACAATTAAATCTATGTATATAGAACCACCAAAACTTTACAGCTCTTAAATATAATTAGATTTTTGTTTGTGTTTGCACAAGTCGTCGCCACTGACAAATAAGTAAAAACAAAGTTAACTTTGTTTGAAAGTCTTCGTGGTAATGTACAAACAAACATATTGGCAGGACCCTAGGTTGTATATGCTTGGATGTTTGAGAAACAGCTTGATCAGGGAATAAAACACAGTAAAAGTGCAGCAAGTACTTATTAGTGGACCAGTCACTGACAGAAAAAAATATGAAGAAAATATATATTTTTTCTATTTTCTATTATTGCGTTTTTTTCATGTTATGAACGATTTTTCTTCTTTTTTTATGATACCAAGTGACGGTATGGAAAGCGACATGCCTGTCCATAACAGTTGCAATGCCACTCAGACCTAAAAATCGCAAAGATCTGAGGGGCGCCCGTCACCTTGAGACATAAGTTAACAACTCCCATGTGCCCGCAATTTCACCATACATTATATAAGTTGCTATAATTGGGTGTAATTTATGTATTTTGCATGTGAAATAAACTTTTCATACCATTCAAGTTTTAAAATAAAATTTTATTTTATTTAATAGGGGTTAAAGTATGAAATTGCCGATTTGTACTGAAAAT
>NW_020653945.1:18413809-18444351 GCF_003589595.1 Hyposmocoma kahamanoa
TATAAAGCATTTACGTCTTTTATAACAAAGCAGTTAATTTCCCTAACATTGAACTCTATCTTACACATAAATAATGAACTGTTTTTATTATTATGGCAAACTGTTGCTTAAAGAAATTACGTTTATTATTTATGATAATTTGGAAATTTATAATAAAAAATTCTGTAATCGCCACTCAAAAATTATGTCTATTATGTGCACTTTCCTAGACTTTAAAATTGCAGGACATTCGAATATGTAGTGAAGGAGCTATCTCTAGTACCAGCAGACCTACCTGTAGTAATATTGGGTAACCACTGCGACATGCAGCACCACCGCCAAGTACATCCTCACCACATTGAACAGGCTCTACATCATGCCAAAATGACTAGGTAATTTATGTTTTTTACCCACATATTTTACATAAACAGGGTTATTTGTAAAATACTAACGACCTCACAGGACTATACTCAAACAATCACTTTTGTTCCATAACTTTTTTTCCAAACAAGTGGTAAAAACTTAAAAAAGCAAGTTTCTAATTATTGTTGTACTATCTGACATTTTATTTATATCTGTTGGTAGTAAGTTCAAATATGTGCAAGCATAAGCGCCCTCCCTGACTATTTCTTTTGTTACCGCACAGAGTTATCACCGCATAGAGCGATGCGATCTATTTAAATATTTTGATTTTAGTATGAAAGTAAAACTTAAAAATATTAAAAGTCCTAGAACAGAATTTGTTGTTCATGATGTTAGTAATGTAGTCTTGTGAGGTTGTTAGTATTTTACAAATATAGTCCTGTTCTATAACGTGATTATACTGTATAGTCACGTCATACACTAATTCTTAACTAAAAGTTAATGACGTGACTTACAAACTTTTAGTTAAGGTTTACGCATTCATGAATGTTAAAAATGTTTAGGAAATTATTGATTGTATGACTAGATAATCAGTTAAGTTTGTGACGTTCATTTGAACTTAATTTTCAACCAGTGCCACTATTGCCGCTAGTAAATAGTTCTTTGAGCGCCTTCAAAATAGATGCTTGTAAAAACGCTGTAGGTGCGCGACAGTGGCGCGGCAGCTGCGCGTCTGTAGTGCTTCAGTAATTTTTAGTTAACTAATTGTGACTGCAAAAGTGGCGCGCGCTTATCACGACAGTGGCGCTGCAACTACGCTTACAATAAATAAATAATATTAGACAACATCACATACGTTGCTTTGACCACAAAGTAGCTAAACCACTTGTGTTAGCGATGCGCGATTGTCAATGATTTCGATATTTGACTCGTTCGAATTATTCAATTCGAATGACAAATTAGTAACCTACTAATTTTTGTACTTGAATGATCATTCATTACTAATTAGTAGTGCTAATCCATAGATTCCAATCTATGGATAAGCACTACTAATTAGTTCACTTAGCCCTCTCTGACAAGGTAAATACCGTAAACTACCGTAAGACCAGGATATTTTCTTACACACATACAATAGTGAATGATCTGTGGAGTTCCGAGTAGTTCCGACATAATAATCATTCGACTCGTGCACCCGACGAAATTATGAAATAAAAAAAAGTTGATTATGCTTCTTTTATTTTATTTTATTTTAACTTATTGGAAGACCAACGGCTATCTTACAGAGTAAAAACTAATACTTATATTCGACTAAGGCGAATGATTTGCACATTCGAATGATTAGTATTAGTAACATTCAAAATCGTTCATCGCTAACTTATGTTATGGAAATCGGAAACAACGACGGTAGACAAACACCCAGACCCGAGACAACATAGAAAAGTTAGTTTTTCTACATTGACCCGGCCGGGGATCGAACCCGGGACTCAGAGATGGCGACACCATGAAAACCGGCGTGCAAGCGACTCGACCACGAAGGTTGTCATAAATATTGTATGAAAATTAGTAGTAACGCGGTCAGTGCAACGCCTCTATAAGCGTCTAATATGAAGGCGCCCTGTTTGTCGCCATCTCTCTAGACATGTGAAAGTATCAAGGGCTGTAAATTTTAGTAAATCAGTTCAAGTACTACAAGAGAAAAACTCCACATAGACTTTCTATACTATTAGAACGGCGCCAATTCGCTACGCAGAAGCTTCCATGAGGAACGGCTTTGGACTACGACTACTGCACAAATTTTTGAGTGTGCCTTTCCTACGACTCCAAAGAACAAGCTTACTCGAACAGCTGCAGAGAAACCAGAAAGATATGGAAGAAATTGAAAAAGACCTTGACGATTATCAGGTAAACGAAATTTACTTACTTACCATTCCTGTTCAGAAGTTCCTGCGTTGTGGTGAACCATGAAGTAAAAATCCATTGGTTGATTTAGTTCAGTACAGTCTAATGAATAATACCATTATTCACAGTCATAAAGTGGTTGTTTATTCCCGCCGCTTCGTTCGCTTTAAAAAAAAACTATCGAAATTAATAGGGTGTCTTTAGGATTCAGGTTATTCTCTCTGGTTCGTTGAATTAAAACGAATTAACTCTTAATTGATTGTTCCCAGAATTCCGAAGAAATTCACTACAATCTATTCGTAGAACGTCTAGCGAATAAGCGGCGACAGAATACGCCGGAGGTGCGGCCCGCCAATGACCGCTCGCCAAGCATCGTCTTGGGAGCCGGCAAACCCATAGTGCCACCCAATGTCAATCCACTTGTAAGTCTGTCTCTGTGTTTGCTTATTGTAAAGAATCGACAAAACATTATGACTCACCTGAAAGTGGCTATAGTAGTGTATAGTCATTTAAAATATCCGTAACGCCCGTAACATCGAAAGTTTCATGTGCCTATGGTTGTATAGGCTACAAAAATAATGTGCTAGACTACAACACCAATTACCTTATCTCAAACTAACGAACTCCCTGTATTATGAGTACGGTAAGTGAAATTCATTCCAAAGAGTGCCAGGGAATCTTGTGAGCTCACGCTCACATGCTAATCGTTAGGCCACCGAATTCGTCATATTCGTTAGAATATGACTTATCCTGACGGGCTTCTGTAAAGTCCAAACATCAGAACCAAATAGATATAATTTTCTCTTGTAGCTAGCACAATCACTGAATCCAAAGGGCATCAAAGCTCAGCATGCGCCAGAAATGTCTCAACTGAAGCAGACGCAATATGTGAGCCCGGAACTCCTCAAGCCTAAACACCCTGTCAGTCTCGATATGACACCTACAAAGATATCTCAAGATGGGTAAGTAAAAAAATTATCTCAATAATCTCAGTACAGAGTACTAAAAAACCGACCTCAAAAGTTCGTGGAATTACATCTATTTGCCAAGTTTTATTGAAATCGGTTACCGGAAAGTACACGAAACCGGATTCATCTCCTAGTTTGCCACCCTTAAAGGTAGGAAAGGGAGGAATATTTTCTTCAAATTGAAATGGGACCAATACTGAGGTACCCTCTTTCCAACAAAAAAAGAATCATCAAAATCGGTTCACAAAAGTTATTGCGTAACATACATAAAAAAATACAATCGAATGGAGAAACTTCTCCTTTTTTTGAAGTCGGTTAAAGATTCAGTGACGTTAAAAAAGAAATTTCTAAATAACGCGACTTATCCTACGCGACTTCGTCCTGCGTATCCTAATAAGCACTTCGTGTAACATGTTTACTTGAGAATTGGTTCTATATACAAAATTTCATCCCCTATTTTACCCCCTTTAATATTTACTTTTATTCTATCATTAGTCTATAAAATTCAGCAAATTTGGTTCAGCTGTTTAGGTATATTCGCATTTATATTATCACTTTGGGTTAAGAAACATTTTAATTAGATTTCTTATCTTAAATAACCCTTTTCTATTGTTCAAACGACACTAAAATGGCGCTAATTCGCTTTATTATTGTAGTAGCACATCTAACACACCAACTGGCACGACTATATCGGCGTCTTCCGGCGTACTCGACGAGTTCTACGCCGGGACCCTCGATAGCAGCTTTTTAGAAGATTTAACTCCTGGGATCTCGCACACTAATCAGGAAGGCGGATTTGAGAGTGAGAGGTATGTATATAATAATACATAGGCATAAGTCAGTCTTCGCCCTCGGCGCTATAGAGATGCGAGGCGGACTTGTGTTGCAGTGCACATACAAGGTGAAAATATTTGCTGTTAGTTCCAACGTAATTACGTTGGAACGTTGATTGTAATGATGTGCTAATGCGTAAATTGTTCATTTATGTACTTTACATACAGTACTGTGTGGAAGAAAATACTTAATTATACTTTATCGAATAATAATAGATAACAAAAAATGTTTATGGGGTTCAAAGAATTGTAATAAAAGACACTTTTTTTTATCAATATCAAGTGACGGGACGGAACGTGATCAGAATTGGTGGAGTATATTTGCCTAAAAGAAGTAATACGCATGGAGTGGATTATTATTGTATTTTGTTCTATATTTTTTTAATATTACTTTAGTAGGGTAGATTTTAAGTAGAAAGAGTTCGTCCAGGGATGTACTGTCTGACACCTTACATATTTCTGCCGCCAAGCAGTAATGTGAGCATTACTGCGTTCCGATTTTGAAGTGTTAAGGATGCTGGTGAAATTACAGGCACATGGAACTTGTCAACTTACGTCTCAGATCTTTGTGATTTAATGCTGTGATTGACACTGCAACTGTTGTGGACGGTCGTGTAGCTTATCATCAGGCGCACGACTTGTTCGTCCCTTCACTTAGTATCATCAAAAAATATTTAGATGAAAAGTTTTGTAAATAGAAATATAAAATAAATTTTTTTTTACCCTTTATTTTTAATCATTCCGGGATTTCAGTGCGATGTATTATGGACTCTATATGAATAACATGAAGTTTAGATAAATATACTCTACCTTTGGCAATTAAACTTGGTCTAAGTTAAAATTGAAAAGAACTATAGACAGCTAGCTAACAATAACCTAATGAATTTTAGCGAAGACGGTGACACAACTAATCCAATGGTAACATTCGAGGAAGATGATCTTGAAGACTCAACTGCAGTAGAAAGCAAACCTGTAACAAACATAGATAGAACAAGAATAACTTCAAGTCTCAGTAGAGACGAAGACTTGCGAGACCGATTAATGTCTCAAATGACGATAAACCAAGACAGTGTTGAAACAGAGAGCAGTGATATGGGCAGCATATCCATATTCAGCAGAAGCCGTCATGAGTTGAACATTGAAAACGATTTTCCGTTGTGGGCTGGTGATTCTAGCGCCAGGAGATCACCTGAAGGTAAATGATTTATTTTTATTTAATGAAGTACTAGAGTTTACTGCTGATCTATTGGCGTTCTATATTTTTAATTCTACGTCTAATAACGCACACGCACACTCTCATAGCCCCGCACTATGGAAACCCCGTATCGCGCGTGATGTGAACACATATATAGACAACCATAAATTACACACATCGAGTATATAACCAGAAATAGAGACGAAATAAGGGTCTTTCCCCCTGGCAACTCATCGGGCAAATGGGCCTTATATCAGTTTGAAATATAAACTCTCGTTTGCGCTGAAATCACAAATTAGAACACTGAAACAGTACAGCGCCAACAACTGACCTGTGTACGTCTCCGTATATTCCAAAAATATTCTGTATTTATTGTAATAAAGATAATATCTCTAACAATGGGGGGGTTCTTCCATTCGGTGGTGTAGGAAAAACAGCAAAACTTCTAATTACAAAACAAACGGAATCACTTTTCATAGGTAAATAAGTATGTTTTTGTATTTGGCCAGACCGGCCAAATGATAGTGACGGAGTGAAGATATTTGTGTTTTCCATCCGTTACTCTCATCTCTGGACTGTATTCGCACTTTCCATCAGGCGCGGTGCCGTCATTTTTCCGAGTCGCAATAAAAAAAAATGTAATTTTTTAATTTTCGCCCATTATAGCAAAGCTGTAGTTAAACTGGTCGATTTGAAGTGAAACAATTGACAGCACCCGTCAATTGTTTCGAATTCGGGCTGGCCAATCGGACCGCAGATGTCCACGTAATGATTTGGCAGAATAGTTTTCATACAAATTGAATGACATTTCGTCTATTTCTAGTTATATACTCGATTATTACACCTAAACTCTTGGGAGAAACAAATGTAGGCTATACAAATATTTCTCGCGGACCAGGAATCGAACTCAGGACATCTGCGTGGCAGAGCAGCATGGTAACTGTTCGGCCACATAGGCAGTTGATGTAATTATAAGGTATATTTATGTATTAAACTGGTGTCGTGTTGTAATCCTGCGTTCATCGTTCTTGTTAGTTTCCTCAACGTACGTGATTCTATTGTTACAAATAAATAGTTTTGTGTCATATTATTTTTATAACATTTTATTTATATGCAAGACTCGTTACAAAAACAATTCCATTTAAATGTTCATTTTTTACTTGTTATTTTACATTCCAAATTTATGTATTTCAGGGGGTGAAGACCCGGATGTAGCGAAAGAACCTGACGATAAGGTAATATCGTTTTTACGTTCACAATTTACTATTATCCGCAATTTATACAGTTGTAACGCACTCTCATTGCCTTTTTATGTGCAAGTGACCGGAATTGGTAGAGTATTAAAAATAGGCATCATCTTGGATATCATGTCTCTGCACTTCACGAATTTATTTCGATGTCTGTGGGCCAACTATCAAAATAAGAAGAAAGAAAGCGATAATGCAAATATTACACATTACAACATCAGAACATTTACTATTCATGCGCTTTTACAAAACTTTATACCGTTCACAATCTATCGATAAAGTTGTCGACAATAATTACACGGCTCAAATTTTATGAAAAATGGCAACCCTGCAAAGGCCATTTTACTTCGTCTTTGACGACGTTGTATATAGTTAGTAGTAATTACAGTAATGTAGTTAAATTAATTAATAACTTCTTACCCATTAAAGGTAAAGAAACACAAAAAGAAGAAGACCAAAGACAAAGAGAGTGGCGACAAAGCGGATCGTAAAGAAAAAAAACATAAGCACAAAAAAACAAGAAAGGAAAAACCTAACCCACAGCAAGATTTGTTAGCTTCTACTGGAGATTTCAACTACGAAGAGTATGACAGTATATAGCTGATTCCTTTCCGTACGGACTACGGACAAATCCTGTACCTGAGGGCTTATACAGGTTTATTTGAAAAATACTAACAACCTCACAGGTCTATATTACTAACATCATAAATAACTTCTGTTCCATTACTTTTTACAAAACATAGCAATTTAACGGAAAATAAGGTTTTTTTTGTACTATCTGTAGTAGGGTAGTAAGTACAAACGTCCTCCCCGACTATCGCCACCCTCGCTACTGCTTTTTGCACCGGACTGGTATTACTGATTTGATCTTTGAGCTTTGTTCTCAAGGCTCAAAGTCACTCAACGAGCCATGGAGCGAGCAATGCTCGGTATTTCTCTACGTGATCGAATGAGGAGATCCGTAGAAACAAAGTCACCGACATAGCCCGAAGGGTTAGCAAGTTGAATTGGCAGTGGGCAGGGCACATAGCTTGTAGAACCGTTGGGACAGAAAGGTTCTCGAATGGAGACCACGAACCGGAAGGTGTTCAGTGAGACGGCACCCTACTAGATGGACGGATGACCTGGTACGGGCGGCGGGTAACCGATGGCTGCACGTTGCGTCCGACCGGCTAGTCTGGCAAGCCTTGGGGGAGGCCTATGTTCAGTAGTGGACGTCTTCCGGCTGATATGATGATGATTACTTATTTCATAGTAATTGTTTCGGACGGATGTCTGACAGAGAACGAGAGTAGAGCCCCTAATGAATTATCATGGAACAAAAGTTGTTGTTTATGATGTTAGTAATATTTCAATATAGTCTTGCGAGGTTGTTCGTATTTTACAAATAACGTATGACGGTCATTCTCACATTCGGTGTTCTCAGCCTAATTACCGTAGCCAATTCGGTGTCGTCAGCCTAATTACCGTAGCCATTGTTATTTCTCGCTTAATATACCCAATAGCATTGAAATAAGAACAACTTTAAGCCTAACTATCAATATATCTAAACGGGATTAGAATAGACAAAGTAGTTTTAAAGTTATTAAGAAACAAATATTTTATAGAAACGGTAATTAGATCTAATTACCGTAGCCGAGGATATGGTAATTACAAAATTTAAACATTTTTAAGAAAAACCGACTATTTCCGACACAGCTGAATTATTATTTGTATGTTTTACACCGAAATGGCTATGGTAATTAGACTGAAAACACCGAATGTGCGAATGGCCGATGACCATTATATGCTGTGCACACGTCGGGCTAACTAACGTCACTCGCTTTCATTCCTAACGTCACACGTCCAAGGCTCAATTTACATTGGCCGCGGAACGGTAAGGAAGCGAATTTTTGTAACGAAATTGTAACTAGATACGATACTGTGGCTGCGGTATTCCCGAGACTGCGCGAGAATGCACCAGAGTTTGTACGTTACACAATAGACATAAAATTCATTATGTTATAGCTACAAAAACTAGCTTCCATTATTTTGTGAATCAGACTTTTTATGATACCAAGTGACGAGACGAACAAGTCGTGCGCCTGGTGATAAGCGACACGCCTGTCCATGAAAGTTGCAGTACCACTCGGACCAGGGGGTCTACTCTCGATCTCCGTCCGATTTACCCTAAGCCCCAGCACGCCCGGGCCTAGGGTGGCCAATCGTGACAAAATATTCACTGATGATAACAAAAAACAACTCAAAGTACCTAAATATTCTAAAGGCTCACGCATATTATGGCTGGCCGCATTGCACCGCATCGTATAACAATAGTCTTCCTAAATCACTTTCGTACATTTTATGTACAAAATATAGATATGTTATTTATCTAAAATGTAATGTATAATCACTACATCACTACGTCTGTCTGCCTGATCGCGATAAACTCGAAAACTACTGAACGGATGCTGGTACTGACTGCAAATCCGCCACTGACTAAGATCTGAGGGGCACTGCCACTGCGCCCGTCACCTTGAGACAAGTTGATAAGACTCATGTGCCTGTAATTGCACCACATACACATGCTTGTACTACCTGAGATTGGCAAAACAGATACAGGTTCAGGGTTCTGTCAGATCGAAGGAATAATTCTTTGTGTGATCGATTTGTACGCAACGCGCTGGTTCGCAATATCTAGATATTTTTATTGGCGTTCGTAGGTCCGATGTGTATGCACGCACAAATGTAATTATACTCGCTCTCTAGTGACAACGATAAAGAATTTTCCGTTAAAAATGTGGTTTGGAAAAGAAATTCAATTTTATATAACATTTATTATCAAGTCTGATTGTTTATGGATCATTGTAAAAGCTGACAAGTTACTATTTAGCTCTGAAATTGTGGCGCTACTTTTGACGTGTTTTTCATTGTTGTTAGTAGAAATAGATTTATAAAATAACGCGAGGGTTTAAATCCTAACTTGTCAGTATTTATCTAGTGATCGACGGAAATAAAAAATGTATTATTACTTTGAATTCTCGATTCTATGCAATGAAGTGGCAACCATTCCATTTTTAAACTTTTTAGACTTATTTGTGTCTTATTGAAAGCAAATGTTAAAAAAGAACAAAAAAAATATTGTGCAATTGTGCTAATGTTAAGTAATTGTTATTGTTGTCTTTGAAAAGGTTATTTAGTAGGAAATACACTATTCACACTATTCATGAATAGTGTATTTCCCTGTTATAATGGAAGTTAATTATTATTATATGAGTATATCTCTGTTGAATATTATCACCGCATTATTATTAGAGCCAAAGGGATGTATGTCTCTTCACGATTACATTAAACTAAACTTCTATTTGTTTAATTAATATTCACACTCATTAAAGCGTCACACGAGCGTAATTCCAAACGCATTGCAACTGCAAAATATCGATTAAAATGCAGAATTCACGATTGCATCGCGGTTAGGGTTACCATCCGTCCAGATTAGTCCGGACATGCCCGGCTTTTTGACCTTTCAAATCAAATATAATAAATAATATAAATATAATCTAATCTATCTAAATAGGTAATCGAGTATAAGGAACGTAATAATTATAAAATTCTAATATGTCTGACATTAGTATCGGAATGATATTCATTACATCATTAATATACAAATAAATATTTTGAATTTATACATTAAAATTATTTTAATTAATACAATCAACTAATTAAAATCTTCTGTCCGGATTTTTCGGCTTAGGGTAACAATTTTCAGAATAAAAAAGTTAAATATCTACTAGAGAATAACAAGATTGCAAAAACTATTTTTACAGATTTAAATCGCGTATATTTGTTTTTTCAAACAAACCAAACAAAACAAAGTGATGAAAAATTAATATTGTATGCCACGCGGGCGGGACAATAATTACAAACATTTGAATCAGTACCTTTGTTCGTAATTGCCTACGTGTCCTTGTGGCACATCTTGTGGTATTATTTCACAACACGCAACAGCATGCCGCACTCGCATCGCAACGCAGCAGCTTAGTAATTCTGGTTTGAAGTTTGTATTCGTGAAAATGCCAATATACTGTGAACTCGGCATTGGTCGTATTAGCGAGAGCTCGGAATTGAATAATTGTAGTGGTTTATACTATATATCGACCCCTCCCACGTAAAGTATCGTATGTCAGAATTGCCAAGTTTAGAGGGGAGCCTTTTAAAGTTCTGAATTCACTGAAATAAGCATAACACGTGACTTTAGATTTCTCACTTTTATTCGGTAAATCTCGTTACATACGTTGAGTATCATAAAATCCTAGATATCGGTTAGATGATCTATTAGATGATCACTCTAGGTGAGTAACAAGCTTTGCCGAATGAAACGGAGAACTTTAAAACACTCCCCTGTAAACTTGGCAATTTCGACATACGATACTTTACGTAGGAGGCGTCGAATATTGGTACATATGCATAACTTGTTCGACCCGTCACTTTATATCTTAAAGAAATGCTATTCCCAGCTCTCACTAATATTACTATATCAACATCTTTAGATCCACTTTTGTAGATGACGGTACTAAGAAACTCCACACATCGCGCGCAGTGCAGTGCAGTGCACTTCTTATACGAAAGTAGTGTGTGGAGAAGTGTTGTCATTTTATGTGAAGAAACCGCCTGAACGTTTGGCGCCATAGACATAATATATAAAAATTTTTAAGACAATGTTATTGTGCAATTGCCACCTCGTTTTTATGCAACCTGTGCAACAGGAGATGTGCAGAATGTGTTTGCGTCGTTTTGTATTGAAGCGCCCAAGACCTACCTAGTTGACCTCATGTCCTCATGTGGACTGACTACTGACAAGAGTTGTGATAAAATTACCATTACCGCTAGTTTACAATGTCTATGGTCGCTCGCAACCGTATAAAATATTTATACGGAGTTTTTTTTATAACGATTGTTAGCCACTATTAAGACGACTCTGGCGTCGCCAAGTGGCGCTGCAACCGCGCCATTTCTCATTTTCATACGATATTTAGAAGCGCAGTGCGTGCAACGAGGGTGCGAGTTGTGAATGTAAACTCATTGTCGTTCTTCTTTTTAAATAACTGGATCACATGAATATTCAATTGTAGTGAGTGCGTGTTTGATACCTACAGCAGCTATTATCTATATATTGTATATTTTCGACCGACATACAGCTAAACTATCTTGCCATACGTGTTAAACTAGCTGAGGGCTCTATGTTGTTTATGCTTGTTGTATAAAAAATAAAAAATATTTTTATCACAATACCAATTGTTGTTATTGAATTGAAGCAACATTGTTTTACCAAAAACCATCCGATTGTGATTTACAAGTTATAACAATTGTAGGCCGAATATTAGTTTTATGTTTAAGTATTCAACGCTAATAGTACAAAAAACCATCGTGACTAAACCTGCATGTCGAAGAAGGTTTACGTCCTTTAAATAACTTGTTACCCCACGGCATCACTCATCCCGCTGTCGGAACACCTCCCTCCTGGGCATGCTCTACCTTGGCAAACTTGGAAGTCCCTAAATAGGCTGTGGACACAAGTCGGCCGAAGCAAGGAGTGTATACGCGGGTGGGGTTACAGCTCACAGAGCGCACGTCTCTGTGGTCTCTCTCCCCAGACAATGCACAACTGTACATGCAAGGACCTGTACAACGCCACTGATAATGCTGTCTCAGTCGTTAAGTACTGGTCCCCACAAATACACGCCAAGAAGGAGAAGAGAAGATTGTTAAGTCTCCAGGCTGCCCAATACCCAGTATAGCGGACCAATGGGCCAATGCCCAGTATAGCGGACTACAGCCTAAACCCTGCCCTTCAATTGCCCAGTAGTGCAACGTATGAGTAAGGCTCAATTTACATTGCGGCGGAACGGAAGCGAGTCGTCGGTATGCTCGAGCATTCCCGCAGATTCTCGTGTCTACCTCGTGCCTTATGAGTTTTACACGACAAAAGATTGTGGGCTTGGATATTGTTTTTAATTCGCTTATTTGTGAAGAAAACCAGAAAAGGAAAAAGAGATATTTGGGTTCATGATTTAATGGAAGAAAACGAAACTTTTTGGACAATATAAAATATTTTGCAAAGATTTATTTCTATCCTACTATTTTTTATGATTATTATGAAATTGACTTTGATAAGTTAAGTGTATATATTACGGCCACATATCATTTAGGATTTTGTCGCAGAGTTTTTTAGTTTTCACATTATACAAACAATCTTCATATATTTTTGCACCAAATAGATGAACTTTTTCATCTGAATCCATGTTTTTGCTGGCACGGTCCGTACACAACCTATTTTGTAGATGCGTGACGTCGCACTGCAACTGCGGAACTCCCACGGAATTGCGAAATGCTTGCGTATCCTCGAGAATACTCGCGCATTCCCGAGCATGCCTGCGTTTTAGAACTGAAGTGCTTCATTTGGCGTGCATTGATTTACATTACAAAGTTTGTAATTACAAACTGTTGATAAGTAAAGTTTTTTTTGTCGTAAGGCTCAATTTATATTGCGGTGGAACGGGCTAGAAGTGAATTTATGTAACGATATTGTACGTACATAGTGTAATGAACTTTATGGTCAATTGTGTAACGTACAAACTAGATACGAGCAAAAAATCACGTCACAAGTCTTCCGCGGAATTCTCACGCATGTTTGAGAATGCTCGCGCGAAAATTCCGCAGTTGCCGCCGACGACGCCTGCCGATTTCGCGAGAAAGCTCACTTGAGCATTCCCGCGACCGCGCGCACCTCGAAATTTGACGCTTCCACTCCGCCGCAATGTAAATTGAGCCTTAAAGTAGATCATAGGCATAAAATATTCCTCATATATCCTTATAATATAAGGAACAAACAATAACGAGAAGGTAGGAATGGGATGAGGACAACAAAATAACTAATAAATAGAGTACATTCTATTCAAAATGTAAATGTACAACCACATCGATATTTTATTGGTTAGATTATAAAAATTGGACCACATTAGAGAAGTCCGCGCAGTAATTTAACAATATTACAAACAAAAATCTCTACATAACAGAACTTATAGATATTAGTCAACTTTTTTATTTTTATACATACTATGGTACACGATTAATTAACATTAAAATTTACCTAATTTTATATTTTTACATTCTATACATAGTTAGATAATATTCTTCATTTCATAATAAGTTAATAAAACTATAAAATATTCATCTTCACTTAAACAGGCATTTTATAAGGCTAATGTAGGTAGTTTGTGACAAATATCTTGAGCGAATTGTATAAGAGTCGAGTGCAAGCAAAGTATATAATTTTTAGTTGTTTGCCCAAATAACAGAACCTATTAAAAGTCGGATGGTCATATCGCATTCAAAGGTCTTATGTATGTGCGTTATGTAGTCATGCGGATTGTGGCTTAAGAACAGACCCCAGTGAAGTTTTGATCCAACTGGATTGTCGCATATGTGGGGCCAGCTCAGGCCTTATAGACTATGTCCACTTGATGCTAAGTGCAGAAATATGTAATACCAAGTATTGTACCCTAAATAGAATTTACACAATGCTCGTCTCGTACACACCAAAATCAAAACGTTTGCCACAACCAGAAATGGAAACAATATTTGGTGATTTTCAAATGGATATCTTTAAATACAACATGAAGTTTTTATGTAATAAAGCACTTTGTACTTGGCTCTTAATATCTGTTAAATTTGATACAAACTTTCGCAAATTTAGAAATCACAACAAAGGTACGTGTCTGGAAGTTAAGATATCCAATGTCGATGCACAGTCAAGAGCAAAAACATGTATGCACATAATTTCGTTTGCAAAACAGTTTTTACTGTAAAGGTAAAGTTTTTTAAGTTTTTGTTCATAAACGTTTGTTTATGAACAAATGCTTATAAATAAATACATGTTACCAGATACTTAACCATTTCATAGATAGTATCGCACACAATAGTGTCAGTACTTTTGACGTATTGATTCAATATAAAATGTGCTATGTATGTAAATCATTGAATTTTGTCAGTACGTTGTTGACACTTCTCTATGGAAAAGCAGTAAGCTGTAACTACACATAAAGCATTCGGAAATTGCACTGTAAAGCCCCTAAATGGTTTTTTTATCATCCATGTAGCGAAACGAGGTTCCCCGTACTATCAAATCCTGACATTTAATTTTACGGTAAACGCTGTCACTGTCTATGAAAGGGTTAAATACGTAATCATTAGTATACAATATATGCCAATATGGGCAGAAAATTGCATAAATCCAAATGGTCATAAATCTCTAGACGTTACCAGAAGCGTCACCGAACCCCTTGTTCTCTTTTGTTCCTTACTGCTTCGGTCCAATTAATAACAAAAGAGCGTTTTAACTATTCATCCCTTTTTACAAAACTTTGTAATTATTTTTATATGTTTACGAACATACAAATGCATTGATAAAAAATCTAAGCAATTTAATATTCTAGAATTGTACACCCTTGTGTGCATTATTCAAGAAATTTTCGATGTATTTGTATTCTTTGGTAATGGTGAGGAATACATATTAATGTTTTTATTGCATATTTACGATATAATGCACGTTTCTATATTTATGGCAACAATGGCACATTTTTTATGTGATTTAATAGTTTTACTCTCGACTGTACAGGTGGACGTTTCATGTATTTTAAGGAAAATATCTAGGTAACAGATAAATGTATTTGCCATAGCAGTAGTTGTTATATAAAAATGTAATATTTTATATTTTCACACAACATTGGTTTTGTTGACCATCCACAATTATTTTCAATATTTAATGAAAAATATTTTTCGTTCTTTCAGGTATACTCCAGCCAGTTCTACTGCGTTAACTCAGTTTTTTGTTTACGTAAAAGTCATTGTAACCATTAATTATTTAAAGACGCGACATAAATGCTTATTGAAAAATCATAGAAATGAAATATAACTGAAGAAAATAAAAAGTACGAATTCAAAAGCGTACACCAACGCTACGTGGTTATAATAAAATCACACTTTTATAAATAATTATGTAAATGTCAATTTCGTACCAATTATTTAGAACAAAATCAAAATATTATGTTTAAAATATACAAGGCCAAGATTCCATAAAAATGATCATAAATCATAAAATATGAATTTCGTAATTTGTTTTTTATTTTTACATTCAAAGTGCAGGCAAGAATAATTGCTATTGACAATTTTATTCAGAATTATTGGTAGGGATGATTTGGACTATAGGTAAAAACTGAGCACATTTACAGAAGATTTGGTCAATAAGTACCCTACACTAAAATGTATGCTTTTTGAGATACTAAAGGTGCATTTCCATTAACCCATAAAAATGTACTTATTAGCCCGTTATAAATAATTTTGTAAAGGTTATCAATAGCAACAACTATCCTTTCACAGTCCAATTTCACACAGACCCGCTACATGAAAAGCTGATGGACAAAATTTCGATTTTTTTCAGAAGATTGTCAATATTTAGCTGCTGTGAGTTGCCATTGTCCTTAAAAACATTTTTAGTTTTTAAAATAAGTCGGCCAAGCGTTTAAATAAACAACTTATATAAAGAAACTAGCTTATAATCATTTTGAGTCGAGACGAATGCTAAGGCTAAAAATATTTTAAAACCGATTGCTCATCCGGTGGGCAGTTACTTCCATCTTTAGAGTCTATAGACTAATGTAATTAATGAGCATTCCATTCTGTCGTTATATTTTGAGAATAACTTATTAAGGAATGTATTTTCTTTTTTAATTTCAAATAAAATTATTATTAACTTGTTGTGGTATAGCTTAAGGAATCTTTTCTCTCTTTCTCTTTCTTTCTGAACCCATTGACCGACCGAACTAACATAATTAATCATAGTGCGATTTACTAACTACATGCATGTTCTGTTTGTTTTAAAATGGTTTCTTTAATGGGTAATTTTCAGGTTAGCTTTCCCTACCTAATTTCGGTGGCAATATTTATTACTTAAATGTTCTTGCATATTATCATGAAGTATTATTTAATATTCCAGTGTAGTATCCTGAAATATTATTTAGTATTTCAAGGTAATATGCTCGAATACTTAAATAATAAAAGTTGCCACCAAAATTAGGTATAGAAAACTAACCTGAAAATTACCCTAACGATAAAATTAAACTAAACAAATGCCAAGAAACAATAATTTTGTAACGAGAAATCAAATTTTAGTCAATTGAAGTAGTACGATGTACTTTCTGACTTTAACGACTTCAGCAAGACTTTTCTATATTTCAGATCTATTAATAAACAGTACCACGCAATTTTTTTAAAACGAGGTTATTTTTGTTTCATATGAAATATCAATTTTTTTATCATAGGCTTTCTCTATTACTAAAGTTGAACGATTCCTCTCTCGTACCTGTGAATATTAAAGCTTGAGTGAAACGACGAATGGAAACCCATGTTTCTCTTTCGTATGACATTTCTCACAGCTTTTTCGGCAGTCAGAAATCTCTTGGTGTTGCCATTTATTTGCTAGAAAATTCTTACTGATCTATTCGGATTTTGCTAAAAGAACTATTTCACTAGGGGAACTTCCTTCAAACATTAATAATTGCACATCAGATCTGAGTTAATTTTCTTTTGAATGGAATAAAACACCTTAAAAGTAATCAAAAGACATGGTACGGCAAAAATTATACATTTTCGAAAATTCAAATAGTAAATATTGATTATTTATAAAAATAAAAACACATATCGTAAAAAAGAAGTTCAATCGAATATAAAAAATTATACTCTTATATTTACAAAAAACGCTTTAAATAAATATCCGTTTTGGCCTCAGTGTCGTTATGTAAAAGATTTTGGCATACACAAATAAAGAATCACATTATACAATCTAACTCTTGAGTATAATCCAACGAAATTCATATCAACTGTATTTCTCATTCATTTTATATCTTAATTATTATTTGCTCTTACTTTATCATCCATTTCCATAAACTATGTTGCAAAATAACTTGAACAAAATCCTAGCTTCGATATTCTTAACTAATTAGATAATCTTATTTACAATCTCTACATGATAATTGTTCAATTACATTATTAAAATTGTCACCCTAATTCTCTTAAAGAAAATTTGCTTGTTTCTTTAACAATTTCGTCACTCCTCGAAGTCGAGTTATGATTGGACGAAAGCACAGAATGTCAGTCCACGCGGGACGACCCACTAAAGGTTTCGTCTAGATAATTTTGAATCATATTAACTTGGTGACTTATGTGACCACTTAACGTGTCGAAACATATATTTTGGTCGAACGTATTATGCATTTGCTGAGGCGGTTCTTCGCGAAACTGGCCCATCATCCATGGGTCATCTTCTGGTTTTCGGGCACTTGTGTCGAAGGAAGGCATGGCGGACCACTGTTGCGGCGGAGGCGTATTGAGCATAGCGGGAATGTCTGTCCGCGGAGGCGGCGGTTCCGTGTTAAACGATGAAGGACCCCATACTAACGAGTCGATACTAGGAGTCGTGGTGTTAAACCTATCCATGTTCCAAGAACCTGGCACTTCTGGCGGGGGAACATTCTGAATAACCTCAGGCATTTTTGGTATAGAACGACTGTATAGGTCTTGTGGCCTCCCGCTAACGATTGTCCTCGAAGGCTGACCACCATCTGGACTTGCCAAGTGGCAGTCTGATCGCATCATTGGACTATAGTTTCCTGTAGCGGCTGGACTCTTTTTGTTGCTGTATGCTACTGTTTCTGCACTCTGCCTGGGAGAGTAAGGACTGTGGTGCAGGCGATCCTGTCGAGACATAGGACTATACTGGCCCGGAGTTTTATTAGGATTGTTTCTAAGTGTATCAGCCTTCATACCCATACCCGAATCAGGGCTGGTATGGGTAGATGGATGAGGAGAAAATGGGGCGTGGTGTTTGGGCATAGGGCTGAAATTGCCCGTATTCCAAGCGCCTGATTTCTGTAGATCTGGTTTCACTATTTGACTGGTGTCAGGACTCGGTTGTGCCGAATAAGGACTAGGTTGTGAGGAGTAGGGACTAGGCTGAGTGGAGTAAGGGCTGGGTTGCGTGGAATATGGGCTAGGCTGAGCAGGGCTCGGCTGAGCGGAATAGGGGCTCCTCTGCGAAGAGAACTGCGGGTCTTGTTTCGGCATGGGGCTGTAGTTACCATAATTCCAACTATTTGGATTTTTTATGTCCTGCTTAGCCCCAATAGTTTCAGGGCTGGGTTTATTTTCTAAGGAAGTGGTAGGACTACATTGTTCTATGACCTTACCATGCTTCAATTTATTGTGACTTTCTAATCTACTAAGGGGGCTCGCTTCTGATCGGTAAGTGGGAGTACTTTTGAATTTCCATGAATTACTTTTTGCAGATTCGGGTTGGACTTCAGGACTATTTTGCACTTGACTATCGGGTTTAGGGACAGGGCTGTAATGAGGACTTCCGAAGTCGGTTTTAGCTGGATCAGATCTAGGGGTGGAGGAGGAGTCGGGTTTTGATTGTGGTAAGGGACTAAGCAATTTCGGTGTAGCATCTCTTGTAGACCGCCGCCGGCCTTCTGGCAAAGGGCTAGCGATTTCAGGTATCTTGCTGACAGATTTTTCACTTTTATCAGTTCGCGATGGCGTTCGAGCGTGTGTTGGAGTCAGCGAAGTGTTATCAGCGAAACTAGACTCAGAGTCAGTAACGCTTTTGGGCTCTTGAAATAGAGTTGGAGACGACTCTTCTTTTGATTTCACTTCTACCTTACTTTCTGAGGTTTCAGCCGCATTGGAGCTTTTACTTTTGCCTTCAGATTTTGAGTCGGCCTCGGTCTTTTTAGCATCTTTCTTTTTCTTGCCTTTGCCTCCTTCGGTTTCTACTTTGGTTTTCGCTTTTTCCGGATCTAAACTGTCTTTTAAGTCCTGCAATTCCTTACCCGTATAAAGTCGTTTCATGCCTCGGGGTAGAGCGCGACATGAACTGAGATTTAACGATTCCACATGAGGGCACCTCAGAAGAACTTTCTTCACGGGTTCCAGAGATACTGATGAACCGCAAAGATTCAGCACTCTAAAACAAAATAGAACGCGAATTAGCAGAAAGATTTACTGGTTAAAATTGATTCGCGTAATTGTTTTTAAAAGTTTTTATTTTGTAACAAATTTAATTTAATTTCATTAATTGACATTTTGACACTAAAATAATGACACGTATTAAGTAACAAAGTAATTAACTAAGTTTTAACTTAATTTTAAGTAACCTAACGTTTACACGTGTTTAGAGAAGCTATAAGTACTTTCAAATTTTGAAACGTGAGTGCACCAAGTGCGTGAAACTGCAAGCCATGCTTACCGGGGTATGCGCTAGGGTGCGGGAGGATCTAGGATCATTAGGGCTAGCAGGGAGCGACTTACGCGAGATACTGCTATTCTTGCTATTTAGATTATCTCGCGCTTTATGTCGCTCTTACGCAAGTCGCGCCCTGTCGTGCTAGCCTTACAGGATCTTTTAACCAATGACTGCTATAATTATTGAATATGTGTAAACCAGCCATAAGTGTGCAATTACGACTTTCATCATGATAACATTTATTACGAGTATCCCGGTTTAAAAAAAAATGAACTCACTTGAGTTTGCTGCTAGTGGACTCTGCAAGTGCGCAAACGGCATCGTCCAACACGCGCGCCGCAGACGCCCACGATAAATCCAACTCTATTAGACTGTGAGACCACTTCTCGCAGATCAGTTCTAGGCATGCGTTGCTTTGACGTGTCACGTTGCAACCTAGGAACAAAAGTTGTTTCAAACACAAATTGTACATCAATCCCTACATATATACAGTGTCCCTATATACAGTGCGGCGATTTTTTTAACTTTCTTTCTCTAACTATCCTAAGTTAGAGTGAATTTGAAACGATGGTGGGAGATACAGGGAATCTTTTTTGTGAAAACAAATTTGACAGAGTCAATTTTCTTATCAAGTGTGATTTTTACAAAAAAACGGCCAACTTCTGATGGCCCGATTGTTTTCTTCCGATACAACGAAATTGTCGTAACAAGAACGTGCTTGTGATCAGATCAGCATTAACAAAAAAAGTCAATGTTATTCGTTTTTATGGACAACTCGGGCTTGACACAAAAATTTACCATGTCAGTTTTCACAAAAAAAAGACCTAACGATAATAACACAGATTCCCTATATCTCCAATAGTTTCGGATTTCTCCATGTCCCAGTTTAAAAAAACACACCATATAATAATGTATACTATACATATTACTATATGTATACTCTATAATGAATTTTGTTCAGTCTGTTTTCTCTGAATACAGGGGCCTACCACAACCTCTTAAAACAATATTACTTTAACCTTACATTGATTTTTCGTACCATGACGCGCTTACAGTAAGCATGTATAATGTTACAACTATGATGTTTTATTGGCAGCTTTGTGACAATTCATTCACTCAGTTCGTATGACGCGACTTATGTCAAATTAGCAAGCAATCTTAAAATAGTTACACGGATGCAATGGAACCAATATTATTTTCGAATTTATTGTCTAAATGTTGGTTTGTAATGATTAAAAGTTAAGTTGAACTTATTTTTTTACATATATCTCTTCAGTACTTTGTTTATTTTTCTTTTATTTGGCAGCTAAAATTCTCTGAATGTAAATAATATTATGTATTTTGACATTATTAAGAGGGAGCATGCCAAAAAAGTTTTGACGTTGGCTCCGCCCAAATTTGTGAAACAAATATATGCCTGAAGTTCGTGTGACATGCGACAGGAGATGTTGAATTTTGCGCATTAAAAGTACCAAATTCGTTTTAGCGGAATAACTCTAAGACTAAAGGGATTTAAAAAATCCGTAGTGACAGTTGTCGATCATGCATAAATATAATTAATTATCTAATTTTTGTCCTAATAGTCTGTAGCATTTCGAGGATAAATCGAAAAAATGTGAAAATTAGAGGTCATTTCATGATTTTTATCTATCGAGGAAACTTTATTGTTTTATGTTTCTGATTAATGTCTATGATTGAATATATCGTGTAGTTACTCACACAATTTATTTTTTTAACTTTAAAGTGGATATACCCCTCTAAAATCAAGTCGAACATTACGAATTTTTCCTGTGCTCCCTCTTAAAGTACACAGTAATATTATTTACTGTTCGGTGCGCGTTCGGAAACGGACGCGCTCCACCCCTCAGTGAATTCGAGTTGTGCGCGGCATATTAGGCCGCTGCGCGTAAGTGGCAACGGATTCCCAAGAACTCGTAGCCAATGAGCTTTTGGCGTATATCCAACACGCCATCGATACCATGGAGGACGAGGTCAGCATTGTGCAGATCTGCAAATCCAACTTCAACTGCAAATCTCATGATTTGCAGTGGCAAGATGCTGCTGTTGCAGAGCCTCGAGAAAGCTGAGAAGATGCCATCTCGCCGGAGGTACGGAGGTGTGAGGTCTCCAGGATATTATCACACTCCTGAAGGAGAGTGACCCGGACGACGTGGCGAAGGAGCTGCACAAGCTGCCCCCAGTTACGTTCGATTACGCCGATGTCATTTTTATTTTTTTTTATTTTTTTTATTGTGACTCGGCAAAATGACTGCACCGCGCCTGATGGAAAGTGCGAATACAGTCCAGAGATGAGAGTAACGGATGGAAAACACAAATATCTTCACTCCGTCACTATCATTTTGCCGGTCTGGCCAAATGCTTCTTCACACTACGTTTGAAGGACCCGATGTTATAGAGGGGAGGGAATACATGCGCCGGGAGTTGGTTCCACAATTTGATGGTTCGGCATAAGAACGAATTGCCAAACTTTTTAGTGCGGGACGGTATTGAACTGACCGTCCAACTGTGGCAACGCAGTCCGGCACGGGTGGTCCGCTGATGGAAAGGAGAGGAAGGGATAAGGTTGAATAACTCTTCAGAGCACTCACCGTGGTACAGGCGATAGAATACGCTAAGAGACGCTATATCTCTGCGAAGCTGTAACGACTCCGCATGCTCAGTTACATGAGGATCGTTGACAACACGGAAGGCGTAGCGCTGCAGTCCATCTAGGGCATCGAGCAAGTACTTGGCAGAGCCGTCCCAAAGGTGCGAACAGTACTCCATGCTGCTTCGGACCTGAGCTTTATACAACAGGTATCGCAGCTCTGGAGTAAAAAATCGGTGCACCTTGTTCAGGATGCCAAGCTTGCGCGACGCGGTACAGATGACGCTCTCTATATAGTCCTTGTTGCTCATGTCCTTCCGGATGCTCATCCCCAGCAGGCTGAGCTTGTCCTGCAGCGTCAGCGTTGTACCCTGAAGATGGGGAAGTGGAAGGAATGGGGATTTTTTGGAACTGAACGCGCATACCTGGGTTTTCTTGGCGTTGAACTCAACCAAGTTTCGGGAGCCCCACGACGATATATGTTCCAAAACATGGTTGAGCTCAGCGACAAGTTTTTCCCGGTTTCTCTCAGGGTCCTCCCGGCTGCTTGACGGTTGCTTATAATAGCAGCCGTGCACTGTGCTATCATCTGCATAGCAATGAATGTTGCCAAAAGGCAACAAGTCATTGATATGCAGAAGGAACAGCGTGGGCGACAGCACGGAGCCCTGTGGCACCCCAGCATTAACTGTCACGAGCCGCGAAGTGCCTCCTGTCACCAGGCTGCTGAAGGATATTACTTCCCTGAAGTCAAGCTTGGCCGAGTTGCAGTTTAAATTGGAAGCTTCAGATAACACCATAAGTGAACTGCTTGGCCAAGTTGCGTTATTAAGCAACGCTGCTACGGTATGTAGGTTACCAGAACCCTCTAATATAAACACGCTACGTGGGGCGCAAAACGCATCTTTCAGTAGTGTCGAATCGGCACAAATGGTTGCGTCACCGATCGCTGCTGCCGTCGCGCGTGATGCGTCGCGACCTGCTGCCCGCACCTCCGCCCCGGCGGAAACGTCACGCGTATGCATGTCAGACCCTGCACGTGCATACGCCGGTGTAACCGCTTGTACCAGCCGACCCGCCACTTCGAAACTCGAGCGGCGGCAATCGGCTAAGAGCAAAAACAATCCCCGTGAGCCTGTCTCTGAAGTTGCAAAACCACAGAGGCAGACGGACCTGTACGATGAAGACGGCTTCACAAAGGTGATGAAGAGGAAGAGGAAGCCCACCAGCCGTAACCAGTGTAGCACAACACCGACAGGACCGAACTTCCTGCTGCGTCCGGCCATACCGACGACGCTGCTGTACCTGTCACGACTGCATTACTCCACGAAGCCTGAGGAGATAGTGGAGTACATCAGACATAAAGCCAAACACACCCTGAGAGTCGAGCGGTTGGAGTCACGCTACAACGTAAATTTTAATTCGTTTGTGGTGAGAGTGCCGACCGAATATCTGTCGAGCTTCATGATTGAAGAGTTTTGGCCGAAGGGTGTCATGTATCGACGATTCCGCGGCCGGTTACCTGACACCAGATTGCGCCACACGTCGCCGACAAGTGCAATTCGTGTAGATTAGTTAGAAATAGTGTTTTGTTATATTGTATGTATGTTATTCCTTAAGGTATATATTATATGAGTGTTTTATTGTATTATTATTATGTTAGTCTATAAGGTATATATTTATGGGTGTTTGTAACCTAAATACAAATACATAAATTATACTACGATAGGTCGACTCGGAAAAAAGAAAAAGAGAGAGAGAGATGGCATTATATAGTTCAAGTAGCGTTATTTCTTTCCTATTTTTAGTAAGGAATAGACAATATTGGGAAATCATTCGTTCTTTCAGTCACTTTAGCAATAATACATTACTTGGTTGATAGGTTTGTCATGGTACGAATATGAGTAATATTATAAAAAGCTTACAATAAGCTCACATTGAAATAACATTGTTTTTTGAAAGCTTATGGTACGCCCCCAGGATTACTAATATAATAACACGTGCTGTAATATAACTGGTCAATTTATACTGTCAATGCGAAGCAAAACTACGTTTGTACAATATGATCTGGTTTTAAAATTACACAAATGTGATGAATAATAATAATGCACACACTCGTAGTCCCGCACAAGGGACATCCTGTATCTCGGATGCCATGGACACACTCATAATTTACACCCAAACTCACGAGAGAAATAAATGCAGGCCATACAAATATTTCTCCCGAGCCGGGAATCGAACCCGGCCTCTGCGTGGCAGACCGTTCGGCTACCGAGGCAGTTAGTACAATAAAAGCGTTCAGCACGATATTCACAGAGTGAAGTAATTTTATTAAAAGTATACAGGATTTTCTATTGACTTAGCCATATTCATGTGTTGCATTGCAATATTATTTGCATGTTGTACGCGGTTGTTATTGAACTACAAATTTGTTGTTTTTGTTGAATGTCATAGTTTTATTTGTATTGTAATTTGTATGTTATAACTGTGCCAAAATTAATTAAAAAAATAAAATTATTTTACTTACCTCCAAGGAACAAATGCTGCAATTCCCAGGCAGGCACTCTAACAAGGCCAGAGTCAGTGAGCCTTTGTAACCCACGTAGGTCCAATAACCGCAGTCTAGTGGCCCCTCGGACAAGACGAGATAGCGCCTCGTCGCCAAGACGATATTCGCCAACAGCCACTCGGTCTGCGGCTGCCTCGCCAGCTATTGATAACTCCTCTAATAGGGTCCAGCCTTCCACTTCCATCTGTGGATAAGTGTTAAAATGTACTACGGCTGCTAATATGTTCGTGTTTGTATTTTTTCATTGTGTAATTTCATGTGGTAATTTTTTTACATGAAGCTCAAAGAGAGAAATGTTACGTGCTAGACTCTAGAGCGTAATAGACTACATTTTGAATAATTATTAGTATTGCAGTTGATAATACGTTTAATATCAGCGTAAATCAATTGTTGAAGTTTTTAAATTATTATTGTACGTATGTATGTTGATAACAAATATTTAAATATGGATGATTACAACAGTACCTTGAAGTAACTATTTACTCCGTTTTTCTTCAAAAAGGAGGTTCTCAATTCCATATTTGTGAACCGATGATACTTTTTTTGTTGAAAAGAGGGTACCTCAGTAGTGGTCCCATTTAAATTTCATGAATATATTCCACATGTAAGGGCGGCAAACTTCGCTTCGCGCACTTTCCGGTAACCGATTTCAATAAAACTTGACAAGTTGTAATTCCACGAACTTTTGAGGTCTTTTTTTTGTAAAAAGGTCATATTTTTGGTAAAAACCTTTGTATTTTGACAGCAATGCAATTTATTACAAAAACACAGTATAAAATATACGCTTGAGCGATGCCGCAGTTATCAATTAATCGTCGTTGTCAATCATTTTAACATTTTTCGGACTTTGAGACGTCATAAGTTATCATAGAGTATATAACCAGAAATAGAGACGAAATAAGGTTCCATAGGACCATACATTCCTGGTAACTCATCAGTGATACATAACTTATAAACATCAACTCTCGGTTGCACTGAAATATAGACAACCGCCAACAACTGACCTTTGTGTACGTCTGCGTATATTCCAAAAACATTCTGTACTTATTGTAATAAAGATAATATCTCTAACAATAGCGTGCTGTTCCATTCGCTGGTGTGGGGAAAAACAGCAAAACATCTAATTACAGAACAAATGGAATCAAATTTTATCGTAATTAAATATGTAATTTTGCAACTTTCGTCCATTATAGCAAAGCTCAAGTTAACTGGTTATTGAAGTGAAACAATTGACGACATCTATTGATGACACCCGTCATTTGTTTCGAATTCGGGCTGGCCAATCGGAACGCAGTTGTCACAGTAATGATATGGCAGAATAGTTTTCAAACAAATTAAATGACATTTCATCTCTATTTCTGGTTATATATACTCGATGTAAGTTACGTACCTACTTTACTACTACGAAAAAATGTTCGGCGATAAAAGCCGGAAAACCCCAAGACAAAACAAGCCTGCTGATTCGAACTGTAGATATTTTGGTACAGGGGTAACCCTAGTTTGGCCGTTCGATTTTTGTATTAATAATTAGAAATATGTATTTTTTATTTTTACTATATAGCATAAATACCATTTACATTATACTAAGTGTCATTAATATTAGGTTTAGTTTAAAACATACCTGTTGTGACGTAGTTGCATTGGCCAATACTAGCTGCGAATTTGCAGCACGGAAGACACGCATCTTGGGGCAACCCTTTTGCAGCGCCTCAAGAGGCAGTGCCGCGGGATGCGACATTGCCTGCGCACCCGATATGTCCAATACTTCCAGGTTTGCGCAGTATGCCTATTATGTAAAGATAAAACTTGATTATCTGGCGTATGTTTCTTGTGACTCGTTTACTGTATACTTTATACAAGTTCTTAGTAACACTATTACATCGTAATGCTACACACTCAACAATCATCATTTTAACAGACTGAAGATTCAACATAGTATTATTATGTCATTTTATTCTCGGTGTCTGTCACTAGCAAAGAGTCTTTCCTTACTGGAACGGGATGTCGTGTGCCGTGTCTCGCATTGGGGGGTAAAGAGAGCCAATCACAAGCACAGGAGACTGAAGCTCTTTATGTTGGTAACACTTTAGCTATATATTTCTTAGTATCACAAACCTCTTCAGCTGATGGATACCATATTGTATTACATCACGTGGGCAGTCCGACCCTTTACTGGTCTGAATAACATACAAAAAAAATCTAACGCGCTCGTCTTACTTACCGCAACGGAAGTCAAGATTTGCTGCAATGCGGTGAATTTGTTATTAGCCAGCGTGAGATGCGTGAGACGTGAGCCGAAGTTCTCTGCGACTCGCGCCATTGACGCTGCTGACAGGCACGTGCTTGACCCTGCCGTCTCCGACTGAGGATTGTACAATACATAGAAATTAAAATATAATTTTCTAGTCACTATTTGGAGAAATAAAATACCAATATCACAAAACTAATCGGATAAAGCAACTAAATAATAAAAAATAACGCACATACTCATAGCCCCGCACTAGGAGGCACAAATTATACCCAAGCTCACGAGAGAAATAAACGTAGGGCATACAAGTATTTCTCCCGGTCCGTGAATCGAACCCGGGACATCAGCGTTTCAGACATGGTAACCGTTCGGCCACGGAGGCAGTTATGTACTAAGTTATGAATGTGGGAGGTAGACATCGTTTTGTGTATTAGATTACACGAGGTTTTTTGATCGCCAATTCTCCAGTGACTTGGTTGGTGGTTTTCGCGATTGTTATTAATTGGAAAACAAACTCTTTTTTAAACAAATCAAAACCCTATCGGGCCCTTTGCTATGGCTGACTCGACAGGAACTCGAATTGTTGCTTTATTTAAAAAGATTATTTATAAGATTAAGATTCTTGTTAATAAGTTCTACTGCCGGGCCTTAATAATTATAAGCCTTTTGTTTCTTCTCCATTTCTCCTGTTATTGGCATTTACTTCCCACTCCAATTCGTCTCTTTTCGACACTTTCTCATTTAATCATCCGGCGTCCAATATGTGATACAATTTTTTTTTACAATATCAAGTGACGGGACGAACAATGTAAGCAACACGCCTGTCCATAACAGTTGCAGTGCCACTCATGAACTTTAAATCGCAAAGAATTGAGGGGCGCTGCCACTGCCCGTCATCCTGAGACGTAAGTTGACAAGTCTCATGCGCCTGCAATTTCCACCAATAAATTAATTACCGTAAGCGAGAGATCAATCCTCTGCAACTTCGGGAGTCCTTGAATCAACTCGAAGAGCTGTTCAGGCGTGATGCGGCTCCACCCGGCAACACTCAACTCCACCAGCTCCGGGCAGTAGTCTGCCACGCAGGCCAGCACCCACGACACATTGCAGACCTTCCACTGGGCTATAACAACAAAACAATAAAGTATTAATGACTCATATTTTGATTAAAGGTCATGTATACCAGAATCTCATGACATGAAATATAAAAAAAAAATTGCAATTTCACTTAAAAATCTGTAATTTGATGACACTATCCGCCTAATATATATATAAAATAAATTAATAACTCTTAGTTTGAATAAAACATTTATATTTACGTATAATAAATACGTATTTATTGTAATTAATATTATTAAACTATAAATACGTAAATATTATTATTGATGTAAAGATAGACCAAATACAAAGAAAAATCCCCTCGATTCGACTTCACACGAACCAGCTTCTGTCGCCTGGTAGGTGGTTGGAATCCAGTCGAATCAAGGGAATTTTTCTTCGTGTTTGTTCGATGTTTGTATCAATAATAATAACAAAGTATTAGTATATTCTCAAAAAAGTATAGATGAATATTATGGTAATAAAAACATCATGATTTTCAATAAACATGAAACGTAAATATTTATATGAAAGTACGATATTTCACATAAGCGGAATGTTAAAGAATCGCGTTTACTATAATTATGCAAAATGACGTTAGAAACCATTTTCAGTTTCCTTATTTATCATGAGATTCTGATAGACCTATATCATCATCGAGTATATAACTAGAAATAGAGACGAAATATCATTTAATTTGTTTGAAAACTAATCTGCGACATGTGCATGAATAAATCATTACAGCGACAACTGCGCTCCGATTGGCCAGTCCGAATTCGAAATTGTTTCACTTCAAATTGACCAGTTTAAATTGAGCTTTGCTATAATGGACGAAAATTGAAAAATTACATATTTAATATTTAATTACCGGTGAAATGTAATTCCGTTTGTTTTGTAATTATATGTTTTACTACTTTTCCCACACCACCGAATGGAACAGCCCCACATTGTTAGAAATATTATCTTTATTACAATAAATACAGAATATTTTGGAATATTCCTATTAGTAGTTAGTATTTAAGACAACGGAAACGTACACACAGGTCAGTTGTTGGCACTGTACTATTTCAGCCTTCTAATTTGTGATTTCAGCGCAAACGCGAGTTGACATTTAAAAATGATATAAGGCCCATATGCCTGATAAATTGCTAGGGATGGATGGTCCTTAATTCGTCTCTATTTCTGGTTATATACTCGATGACCTATATCTACGATAAGCTACCTAGGCTACCTAGGCTACTAACGCACGCGTAATTTACTTCCTAGCGCAATTTGTACGAGAGAAACATTAGCCGAATAACTTCGTATATACTCGGCTTTTCTTGCCACATTGTCCAGCATATACTGGTTCATTTAGATATCTCTACCCTCTACTCTAGCAAGCAGCACAAAGCACAAGATAGTAAGGGACAGAGATACCTAATAAATAAATAAAAAAACCTTCTAAAATTAAACATACCGCTGCTACTACTTATAATTACAAAAACATAGTTTTTATGTTATATGTGATTCCTACTACTGTATTGTTTCATTACTCTACAAAAGGCGCCAAAATCAAGCAGATTATGCGCGGAATACAGGCTCGCGTAAATTTTCGGTACGCGAGCGTTCCCTTCAACTTAGACCGCTCAAACAAATGTATTTCTGCTCACCCGTGCGCGAGTTACCCGCGTAATTTGACGTTCGGCCTGTAATATTAATGAGAAAGCAAACATACATATTGTGACTTCAAGTCCGACCATAAGCACAGTGGTTAATTGCTTTATGTAGTGTAGGAACAGCTCTGACAAACAATGGTTAATTGGAAAACCATCAGCTGCAGTACCTCTACCATGAGTCTGCAATAACGATAGACGTTAGCGACCGCGTAACACATTTACATGGAAAAGTTTAGTTCTTCAACGCTAGGGGGCGCTGTTCTATTTGTGAATTATACCACACAAAATTGTCAAATAATACTACGCGGTAGCTAATGACAAGCAACAATACACTCATGATAGAGGTAATGAATGTTACTTTATGTGAATACTATATTTTAGTTAATAACCAAACCAAATAAACCAAAATAATTATTTAAAAATCTAACAACATTTAATGCTGCTCAGTTAGACAAAGTATATCAGAGGTGTTCATACAAAAACCATATAAGAAAAAATATTAGGGGTTAAAGTATGAAATTGCCGTTTTATTGCAATA
>NW_020653945.1:18444751-18505065 GCF_003589595.1 Hyposmocoma kahamanoa
ACAAATCGGCAATTTCATACTTTAACCCCTATTATTAGTTACATTTATGTAAGGTTTATATAGGGTCTTTTTGTTTTTTGACGTGAAACTATTAAACGCGACATTCCTGGCAACTTTCTACAAATTGTCTAGTGAAACCTACAAACAAAATCTATTTAACATAAATATTTGTATCAGTTATTTGTTACGTTAAAATGAGAATTTAACAAAACGATAAATAATAATCTCAGTACAGAGTACTAAAAAAACCGACCTCAAAAGTACGTGGAAGTACATATAATTACCTAATTTTATTGAAATCGGTTACCGGAAAGTACGCAAACCCGGATTTATCCCCTAGTTCGCCACTATACGGGACTTGACACAGGAGATAATAAAAATCGGTTCTTACTACTCAAAGTATATTGAGAGAGATAAACGCCTTGAATTGGAGAATAGCAAAATAAACCATTAAAATAATTGCTCCTTATAATAAAATTTGTCCATTATGCTACCACTGATATTCGAACAATAATGTCAAGTTTGATGTGCTCTTCAATGTACCATATTTAACTGAAATTTTTTTTAAATATAATATAATAAAATAGTTTAACTGAATTACTTAACAAGTCTAGACCAGAGGTTCCCAAATTTTTTTGTCTGATAGATCATGGGTTTCATAGTCTCATGCACGCCCATTAACGTCATATTCACCCCCTAGTTTTTGTCGCTGACATCAGGAACCCTTTGCAGTTTACAGTAAAAATAGATCTAGAGCAGCCAGCTATACACAACCTTTTTCTCGTTCGGGCCACATTTACAAGTTTCCTATGTTACACGGGCCGCAACATTTTGGGTGATGACCTTTTTTACGTTAGTGAGGACCTAATTTTACATTTACATTTACTCCCTTTATAATGGCTATTTTGCACAAATCGTGTACTCCTTTCCTTTTCACTCCTCTCACTTTTCTTTAAAAATAACTTCCATATTCGTATCGTTCTTAAACTCGATAACCCTGCATAATCAAATCCCGATGTAGCAGTGTTATATTTTTTCTATGTGCCAGGGATTTTCTCTGAGTGAATATTCTCGCGCATCTTTCTCAAGATTTTAAAAACTTAGAAACCTAGCCTTATGAAATTATTTTAGTAAGTATTTAATAACACAAATTATATTACACGAAAATAATTAATAAAAAATTAACTTACCAATATTTAAACTTTGACATTTAGAGAGTCTGTTCTCAAGCAGCCAGACCAGTTTATAATCAGTTTTGCATTTTTCACTCGTGTATTGCGCAAGGTCTACATTCTTCCACAGCTCTGACCTCAAGCTTACACTGTGCCACAATTTGCACACTCTGCTTAATCTGAAACGAAAATATATATGTATTTTAATCGATTTCATTTACGTCCAATTGCACCAACGAGATTACCGTCCTTTACTTTATCAAAGTATTATACACATAAAATTTTAAACTCTTCTCTGCAAGCCACTGTACGAATATAAAGTCTGATTGGTTGATTCAATAGAGAGATAGAAGAACCATTGTCTGAGCCGAACATAATCGGGGAAATAAAATCTGCTCAACTTCGCTGGCTAGGACACGTGGAAATCCTGGGAGAGGATCGAGCTGCCAAACGAGCGTGTTTAGGGTAACCTACGGGTCACCGACCAGTGATGCACTTTGGGTCGCTGAGCCAACGAAGTAAGTAAGATTGATTGATTATGAACCTTGAAATAGTGACGTAACCTTTCGTAGCTCTTACCTCGTAGTAGTTATTAGCTCGTATATAAATCAATTACACGAATTAAATGAGTATATAACAAATAAGGTAAGGTTTTAAGGCCTAATTTTGTGTAAATTAACATATCGTTTTCTAATAACGATTGTTGGTTGGAAATATTGGCTCTTAGTGCTTTATTATATTGTATCGAACTGTATCTTAGGTCTAGATTTTATATTATTTAGTTAAGCAAAAAGGAAAAAACAGGAAATGAAATTATTTTTCCGGATAATCGCGTATATTTCACGGCCTCCGTTGTCGAGTGGCTTGCCCACCGGCAGTGTAGAAAACTAATTTTTCTATATTGTCTCGGGTCTGGGTGTTTGTGGTACCGTCGTTGTTTCCGATTTCCATAACATAAGTGCTTTAGCTACTTACTTTGGGCAGAAAACGAAAAAGTAACGAGAATGGACACTCTCCGCCCCACCTTAGCTTTAGATACCGCACCAAGCCCCACACATTAACTGAACGACAACAAGGCTGTCAGCGAACCGTTTTCGCGCTAAGACGGCTTTGATATTTGAACATAGTTTTCATTTATTCATTACGAAAGTTGTTTGTTAATAGGTATAACTTCATTGTACGTTACTACTTATAATGTTCGTGAATTGTGTTGTGTACGGCTGTTTATCACCATCTAAACCAGATAAAGAGACGGTTTCTTTCGTTTTCCGGAACATGAAACGATGTAAGTAAAAAAAAACTTATGTCTGAGACTCATTCAGTTATTATTTTTTTCATTTATTTAGTGCAGAGTAATATATAATACAGATTTATTATATCAATGTAATAAGACGCCATAAGTTCGTGAGCTAGTAGACAAAGGTTCTCGAATTTTCGATTTGTAAATATTATGAAATATTATGTAGTTAATATGCCTAATTATTAACTAGGTAAAGATAACCATGGACACGTAATTTCAAATACCTTGGTTACATTATTTAAAAGTACCTGTCCAAAATATAATATTTTAAGTTCTTTTAATACATTTTTAAATAAATCTTCAATATTATTCTAGTTAGTAAATTAATGAAAAATATAATATTACATCGATATAAATACCTAATAAACATGTGTAATTGTTAGGATTCTATTAATAGAATTATAGATAACAGATTCGCGTTAGAATTTTCGCTATGTTGCCGCTCTGACCATGTACGAGAAAGTGATGGGTAACACTGCCTCTTCACGCACACATTTGCGCGTGTGCAGATAGCGCCATGCTGTATGTAGTAGTAGTAGGTAAATAACATTCTATCGTTGTATGAAGTATCCGGGTGTGCTTAGGGATTTAAAAAAAGAATTGTTTTTTCAAATAAACTAACGTTTCGGGTCCCAAGGTCACGGTTGACTACCGTGCCCATGGCACCTTAACGGGTATACGCGATTTAAATCCGGAAACATAGTTTCATTTCCTATGTGTAACAATCGTTAAAACCTAAGAACTCGATAGGAAAAAAATAAACAAACTTTTCTAAGAACACATTGATGTCAATTTCACATTGACTTATGCAATTTCAGTCAAAAGTCAATGTCTTTTTTATTCTATTTATGCAAAGAGGGTTTTCAGCGCTGTTCATAGATGCAGCGATATGTTGATAACGCAAAAATAACTGAACCGACAGTTCTTTCATATTCTGCAATTTGGAGAGACTTGAAAGCTAGATTGTCAACTTCTAACTCTTATAATTGTATTGTGTGAAAAGGTTAAACTCACCTAATAACAGTTGGAAGAGAGCCTTGCGAAGCCACAGCACACTCGAATATTTTGAGTAAAATCTCCTTGGGTATGGTCGCCGCCCATGGGCTTTGAGGTACAGACTTGTCCATTACACTATCTCTACTTCTTTCAGTCTTTTCACTTTTATCTGAAAACAAAAGTGATCATATTGTTATAATACTTATACCATACAATTATGATATACATTCAATGTAATGTCAATCGATACCAGTATACTACTATTTATTGGTGAAAGGTCATTGTCAAATTTCACCATACAGTAACCAAAACCATACAATAATAACCATATATTTCATAAAAAAGTTAACTATGAAATTGGAGTAGCAATTATAATTATAAAGGAATTTCTAATAAATACACGACCAAGCACAAACTTCTCATGATATTTAATATTTCATCTACTATATTTAATAGGTAGGTCAGTAGTGACCTACCTATTAAAATAACTAAAATTTAAAAAAATATTTAATTTCGACAAACACTATTTCGACTCGACAGTACTTCGACTACACGTTAATTCGACAAAACACATGTTCGACAGGTCACTAGTCCGACAGATCACTGCTACGACAACACAAACATTCGATAGGTCACTACATCGACAGAAAACTATTTCGATATTCGACCGGTAACTATTCCGACAGAACATGAAATCGACAAGTAACTGCTTAACTAGTTATTAATTATTTTTCAGACATATTTGTGTCTATGAGATATTCCGCTCAAGAATGAAGTGGTGCCTAAGCAGTCTCTCAGTACAGCAAATATTTATATTAAATATCTCATGTTCTGTCGGAATAGTGACTTGTCGAATACATGTGTTGTCGAAGTAGTTTTCTGTCGGACTAGTGACCTATTGAACATGTGTTTTGTCGAAGTAATGTTCCGTCGAATTAATGTGTAGTCGAAGTACTGTCGAGTCGAGTAGTGTTTGTCGAAATTAAGTATGACACTCGTTTTTTTGACATATTAAAACTTAACGCTGCGTTTATGTCAGTGATTCTTTTCAAATTTCTACTGAAGCAAAGTATAACAATCAAGAAAACGTCTGCAACTGTCCCTACACAGTAACTCTCTCCATTAGCTCCTATTATTGTATTTGTAAGCCTTCAGATCTGTAACATTAAAATTCAAAATTCATTACACGAGCTTGTTCTCTCTTACAAAGTACCCCCATAAAACTTACTAAATTGCTGATCCCACCGGAACCGATAAAATTTACTTAGTGGAACACTTGATGCTGGCGAAATCCGAAAGGGGCACCGCCAATATTTAAAAAGAAGACAAATCTTAAAAAGTTATCAATGAATTATGTTGAACAAAACTTTCAGACCCTCATTTGCAATCACTTACTTAGTCAGTCGGCTTTAACACTTAAACTGTTGATGAATGTATGTATCCTTACTTTTAGTTGTGTTAGATTTGCGGGTTTTCGTCTTAGAAATACGCGGTTTCGATGCCGCGACGCTCATGTGCGCTGCACTATTGCTCGGGTCGTATTCCTCGCCAGAACTCTCGCTGGCCACTGGAGAAGCTGCGCGTTTCTTCTTCGACTTTCTCTGGCCAAGGTCCGCTATTGAAGTGGGCGTTGGAGTCACCTGAAAAATAATTGTTGGTCTTTAGTTCATATTCTGCTGTAGAACAGAATTCCAAAGGCAAAGGGAAACTGAAAAAGTCTAGAAAAACAATTATTTTGGTAAAATTGGACAATGTTAGACTGTGACTAAAAAGGTTGACTTACAATTTGCTCTCATGATATTACTATTATTATTTACAGATTATACAAAATACAAATCTCGGGTAATATTCTTACAAGCATTACGAGTTTTATTGTACTAATTTACGAATCAATACTGTTTTTTCACATTTATTATACACAATAGAAATGTAACGCTGCGTTATTTACAAACTAAATCCCAATATATTTACTTCCTAATTTATGTTGTATTTAGGTAATTAAAGATAAACATTATGAGAATTTCGGTGCCTTGCTTTCTCAAACTCGTATCTTATAAAGAGTGATTATTCAGGAGATGGCAAAACTTTCTAGTTATTTTAAATTTCTTATCAAGGTTGTTAATTTGGATGCATTGCTTTAGGAATAGGTAAAAGTCAGTGTGTGAATATGAAGGAAATGTGATGTGAAATCAACCTGCAACATTTGTATATACAATGCATTTTTTGTACTTCTGGAACTTTGTGTTTTAAGATACAAATTTGAGAAAGTAAAGCAACGATTTAGGATAAAAAATAGAGTAAATCAATGAACAATGCCACAGGCAATGAAATTTTGATCTAAGCTTTTATCTATAGTCCATTTGTTTAGGTACTTAACTAAATGTTATTCAATCTATAAATATACATTTATAGATTGAAACTGATAATTACATATTTGCAATTTTAAGATCTCAAATCAAATTTATTTGCAAAATAAAAATGTGTATTGCAATGTTAAGATCCGTGTTTATATCGTAGATACCCACATACTCCATTATCATTACATATACAATACTTACATGTATAAAAAAACCTTTGGTCGGGGTCAAGGACAATAGTTCTATAAGCCTTCATTCCATTTGGGTGTACCAAACATAGACGCCACAAAACCAGTGTATAAGTATAAGATTATACATGGTACGACATATATCCTATCTGTATACGATATATAGCCTATATAGCTGTCTCCATACAAAAAGAACCACATGGCGTAGATTTTGTAAGAAATAAAGCATGACTCAAGCAAGAAGAAACTCGATAAAACTTTTTATAATGATACGACACATGGAGGAGACCCACGCCCAGCAGCGGTATGTATTTGTATTCGTTTAGAATTAAATAGGCAATAGGTGTAACAATGTTTTCTATAGTCACACAATTTTAGAAATTAATTTATCTTTCCAAATTCTTCTCTATGCAGAATAGAATTGTCATATCCATGATTTGCAGTGATTATCTAAGAAAAATTCTCATTAAGATTTGATGGTAAGATTTATCATTGTTTGTGTTAAATGCTTTACACAATTATTGAAGATTAGGTTTACATACATATTTAATGTTGCATGTAACATCTTATGTTACTTTGTGTAGACAGACTGGGACATGTAAACAATGATATAATTTGGGTTATGAATAACATTTAAGAGTAGATTTATATGTATTGAAAATCAGTACCTAACAATGTAATTTTTTAAGCTAATATAATGTACAATAACAAAGATCTTGTCTTTCATAATAAAAATAGGGCACTTTTTAAAATTGCGACATCGACAAAGTTTGTAAACTGCATTGAATGCAATTTCAAGACACACCTATGCCAAAATACATTAGTCATACACACACAAAGTAAATCACAATAAAACACAGATAATGTAAAACACTAAGCACTTGATACTGAGTACAATAGAAATATAATAATAATATAATATAATAATAATATAATATAATAATAATAAATAGAATAAGTCCTGCATCTGGGGGTAAGCCTGTCCATAACAGTTGAAGTGCCGCTCAGAGTTTTAAATTTCAAAAATCTGAGGGATACTACCATTCTGCCCATCACTCTGAGGTATAAGTTGAAAAGTCCCTTGTGCCTGTATTTTTTGTAGCACCCTTACCTTTCTATACTGAAATGCAATAATGCACACATTACAGCGTTGCCACGGAAATAGGCAAGTTGGCAGTACTTTCCCGGACAAACATTTCATAAGGAGCTCTACTGCATTTGATAAATCTAAATATTTGCTATTAATCTGCCAGGTTCACCTACAAGTAAACATCCTCATTGGCACATAATTAAAGCCTAAACTCAATATTCATTTCAATTTTACTCAATATTTTACAATAAATACAATTTCTAAACTGTTACTGGCTTAACAGTATCGAAGAGTGCAGGTAGATAATACTGGTAAAAAACCCCAACATTAAGGTGTCACTGGATTTCACAGGGCAGTGGAATAAATATCAGATACTGTATATTTCTATCAAGAACATTGTTTAATGTCTTAACTTTTTCTATACAATTCAAATAAAAAGATGAATGAATAAAAAGAAAGTTAGATATCACTAGTGAAATATTTTCATAAATTATGTATGTAATTTTTAATGTGTGTAGCATGAAAACAAAGACTATATTCCAATAAGCAGATCATAATTAACTTTTAAAATAATAATCTCAGTACAGAGTACTAAATAAACCGACCTCGAAAGTCGTGGAATTAGATGTATTTGCCAAGTTTCATTGAAAACCGTTACTGGAAAGTGCACAAACTCAGATTCATTCCTTAGCTCTCCACTGTATAGTTGAGAACTAGGAAATGAAGAACTTGACACATGAGATCACAAAAATCGGTTCTCACTACTCAAAGTATAAAACATCTTGAATTGGAGAATAGCAAAATCAACCACTAAAATAATTGCTCCTTATAATAAAATTTAGGCGCTATTTATAAAAAAAAATTTTCATGCGTGAACAGCCACCCTTAGAGGTAGATGATTTTCTTCAAAATTAAATGGGATTACTATGGAGATACCCTCCTCCAACAAAAAAAGAATTATCAAAATCGGTTCACAAATACTGGAGTTATTGCAAAAGTCAAATTGAGAACCTTCTCCTTTTTTGAAGTCGGTTAATTAATCATTTATTATTTTTCATTGATCAAAATGACAAGGCATAGATATATGAATATAAGTATTATACATTCCAATTCTGTAATGCAGTGTTCATGACTGCCATATGTGTTTATGTTTTTAGATCTATAGAAAAGTAGATTTATACAACACAACAATACAAAAGAAGTACTTACCATTTCCTTGACATTTGTTTTCTTAATTTTAATCTTTATATTAGAGTTTGTTTCAACTATCTGACTCCGATATGTGGCTGTACACTCAGACTTCTTCGATTTCTTTTTGCTACGAGAACTACAGATACCCAGCATGGAGCGGGGCTTCCCACTGCATGGAGTCACTGCATGTGTCCGCCTCTCTTTACTAGAGTCCTTGGATTTGCTCTTTTTTGTTGATAATTGACTTAGTTCATGGCTGTATGGTTTACCACTCTGCCGCGGTACTATAACAGGTAACTTCACACTGAACTTGAGCACTTCATCTTCTGAACTTTCACTTTCCACTTCTGTTTCTTTTTCGTCCTCATCCTCCTCCTCCTGATACTCACTACTACTCACTAAGTTTAAGTTTTTACCACCTTTCACTTGAAAAACATTGTTAGACAGACGTGTCCTGTGACGAGAATCAGTAGGAGATTTTCGTCTCCTCTTTTCTGAAATACAACCGTTTACACGAGAGTCCCTTCTAGAGTGTTGCTTGTGTTTCCTATGACGAGGCCTAGTGAGCGATGGTAGCGCTCCATTCAGCACTTGCTGCTTCTGATTAGCGATTTCATCGATGCTTTGCTCGAAATCGGTTTCTAGCTTCACGCAAGAGATATCGTCATCGTCGAAGGACGGCTCATTGTCAGTAATGTCATCTAGCTTGGGCAGCCGCACCTCTGGGAACAGGTCCTTGCGGACGGAGAGCCGCATGCTGACGGCGGGCTCGGCGCTCGAGGCCTCGTACCCGCCGTTGACTGGGCTCGTCCGACCCGACATGCCGCCCGCCTCCCGCCGCCCTCGCGTACCACTTCTACGAACCGCTCACCTGTCCGTCGCGAGGTAAACAATCAGTTTGACACATCACATTTTCACTTTTTATCATCGAGCAATGCGCCAAATGCTAGGCAATATCACAAATCTCTTTGTAGTTGATGACCATCGAAGTACAAAACATTATCTTTTCTTCACTTTGCACTTCTTGAGACAGTCCGAAGCATCTTTTTTCTTCACGTATTCGCATTTTAGGTCATCCATGTTCATGTAACGTTGTGATTGCGAAAAACAAAGTACAGATCATTTTCGCGGACACTTGCACTCGTAACGTTGCTGGAGATAGATGAACTGCACAATTTGTGAAAGTACGGACATAATACGAACAATTCTAATTATTTTCGTCGACTGAGAGTTGATGAAAACTGTTGACCTTGTTTAGAAGCATAATATGTTTCAAATTTTAATCAACAGATGCAGACTGTTGTCACAAAAAATAACGTACGAAATGAAAGCAGTGACTTTGGACTGAGGTTCTTAACTCAAAGCAGATTATTATTTTTATTCCAATTAATCTTTTTTATTCTGTGAACATTCACTATGACAACAGACATTGATAAAATGTAAAGTTTTAAATCAAAAGCAAAGAAATAGATATGTAAAGAAAAGCAAAAATAAATATTATAATCTTTTTACTCATCATACCACATTACAAGGTTGTATGTTACGAAAGAACATGAAACGTCAAAGGTTTTTTCGCCAACTAGCTTACTACATAGGTGTTCAGAATTCCGATAGATGGCAGCACTAGGTTGATTTACGGAAATTCAATAGTACTATTTTGTTTTCTATCTCTTTCTCCCTCACGAAACAAATAGAAATAGCTGACTGTCATCTTCGTAATTTAACGAATTCATGAAATCCGTTCCATTAAATAACGAAAATGTTCATGAAACTGTAAATATTCTTATCAAACAAAATTGATGAAAATTTGTTGTGTGTGCCGTCATGTATATCTTGTCTGTGACGTTCGTCACAAAATGATAATGATAACCTACACGGCCTTATAGTGGAGTGTTGTAGGTATCTACCAAACGGTGAGTCATATTTAATTTTATTTCATTTGCTGTATCGATGATCTCATATTATTATGGGTACACAGTCCTCACTGTGCTTTGTGACGATGGCTTATATTTATTCTATTAAATTTGAACAATTACCTACCTACATACCAATGGATCATGAAGATTATCTGTTAAACCTACAAATTGCTTTTACTCCAAGTTTATTAACTTAAGCACCTAGGTGATTTTATATCATTTTACATATTAGAAAACATATGATAACAACAATAATTAATTTCATAAGGCACCTACTCTAAAGCAGGGAAGTTATAACATATAATATGACATGACTCAAGTGAAAATTGGTTTTTAATTTAAAAGCTGTTTTTTAGTCCTCATTATTTTTAGATGCTTAGAGGATATTCATTCAGAAAAACAGTTTTTTTCTATTAACACATTACTCCAAGGTAGAAATGTATTTACATAATGACCTACAATCTACTATATAAAATTAAAACATTCACAGCTATTTCCGTTGCTATTTTAACTTATTATTATTATCGTATTTATTTTAAACTCTATTATTATTATTATTCTTATTGATTATGAGGAAGTAATAAGAATGAAATGAAAGAATGGCATTTTAAGGCGTAAAGGTCTTAATTCTTAATAAGAACTAAAAATAGTTCTGTGAATTAAAAGCTGTACATTTTTAATTTCTAAGAACTAAAATAGTTGTGGATTACAAGCTGTAAATGTTTTAATTTCTTGTAATTCGAGAAGAAAGAAGTCTAATGACTTTAAAATAAATATGGGTTAAAAGCTGTAAATGTTTTCTGCAGAAATTAAGATATTTACTGCTTCTAAATCACTGCTGATTGTATTTCTTATTTATTATTCATATTCATAATTGGAATAATATGTTCAGAAAGCAACTTAATAATATTACTAAATCAACAGTATAAATACTTCTTAGTTGCAATGTGATTAGTACATTAAATGACTCTGTAGCATATGTAAACATAATTAATGCACTGTTATGTACTACAATCTTTGTAAGTAAATTTTTCAAAATATATTTACATTTGTATTTGACTTACAAAAATATGATTTAAAATGAATACCTACACACTATTATTACTCTTCAATCAATTGTAAAACATTGTTGCATAGATAAAGTCTGAACAATAGAAAAAGTCTACTGCATTTCTAATTTCTAAATTCAATCTTCACAATCTTTGTGACTAAGTATATTTTTTCAAAATATATTAAAAATTGTTATGCAAATATATTTTACTTTAAAAAATGTGATAAAAATGCATACAAACTATTGCTCTTCTGCCAATTGTAAAACATTGTTGCATAAATCACGACAATAGAATAAAAGTCTGTTGCATACATACCTAATGCTCATGTTCTAAAATAAATTTTTTGTTGTAGTTTTTTTATGAAAATAAAAAATACTTTTTAAATTTATTTACTATTCAAAGCACTGAATAAAAATATAATAACTGAATAAAAAAAAAAACGTCATAAACAATTATATTGTCATATAATTAGAATTAAGTAAAAGCTTGTTCATAAAGTAACACATAATACTTAATGAAGCTTTTATTAAACTATAACATTAAATAGATAATTCATATACTAGTCCTTTATTATGTGTAAACACGTCATAAACGTTTTACAATGTAGTACTGTATAAATGACTATTTGCTTTTTATGTTATTTACCATTACGACACACTTAGTTTTACTTTGACAATATAACATAGAATGTTGTTAAGCTGCTGTCTTTGTTACATCCTTATCAAACTTTTCGTACAAATTTAACTAAAGTATATAACATTTTTTTACAGTCTAATTTATGTCTTACAATTTTCTTGTCTAGTTTTTTCTCTCAGGCAGAGGCGGCTCGTCCTAAGGAGCGCTGGTGCATTGGAACTCCCTCTCCTATCCAACCCACTAAAATAAATTTATTAATTATGCTTTCATATTATATTAGTAGCTGCAGTGTTTTTTTTTATTAATGAACGACAAATATACAATTAGATTTTTATCTTCCTCTTTAATATAGTATAGCATACTGACCCTTATGTGGAGTGAGTGAGTGAACCGACATTGTTTACAAATTTCAGTACCGAATTCAATGAGTGCGTAAAAAAAATTAGTATGAGGAAATTTAGCAAGATTTAAGCGGCGCTCCGCGCAAATATGCGTGCCGTATTTTTTTCGCGCGCATTTTGTTGTGTTATAAAAATTCTTATTATTCGATCGTTGTTAAGATATATAAGCATAGTGTTGTTTAGTGGCATTGTTTAAAATGGAACACTATAATGTGAGTTTCATTTTTTATGTAAAATATGTATAGGTAAGTGAACTCCCACGAGCCGCCTCTGCTCTCAAGGGAACCCAGTGTTAGACCACCACCACTTTAGGACCAGTTACTCTATAACCTTCAAATATCGTTATTTTTAGTACCGAAAAACAAACACTACATTTAAATGGACTCTGGATTGAATGCTTTACTTTGTGAATTGTTAATTTTGTATCTAATTAAGTATAAAATTAGCTACCTCACTCAAAACAAAGACTTTAATATGAATCAATGAAATATTCTTTATTGCACATTCAGAATGATAATGACAACATAGAATGGCAATGTTAAGTATTACAGAGTAAGTTAATGTATGTACAACATTGTTAAGTGGCATTTTCTTCCAAGCAACTAGGCAATTTGAAATGTATGTACAATATGCTAATCACGAATATTTATCACGATTATTGAGTGTTTCTTTGTTTCAGGTACACGTCTATTGAACAACTAGTGCATCAAATGCAAGAACAATCTAGATAGATACCATTTGAAACGTAAGACGTTGTAATCAATACCGCGACCACACGATCAGGTATCAAGTGTATCGATTGACTGGGCTCTGTATGACTAGTGTGGGGGTTGTATAAGTTGTATGTAGTGTGGTGATGTGAGGTGGTGGTGCGGTGAGGGGATGCCCGTCGCGGTGATGCAGAGGCATGGTGGACGCGGCTGCGGAGCGCCGGGCCGACGTCGCGGGCTGCGATGCTGCCTCGAGTTTTACCAAGTGAGTTTCATCTATCGATATTATCATTACTTCTTGAGCGCCTAGAGTTCCAAGCCACGTTTTCGCCACTTGTCTATGACTCTGGTTTCGGTGTATTTTCTACATGCTTATATTCAAAGGAAACAAACTACCTACTCTGCTCTCCTTATCATAACGAATGTAATCGACATTTTTATCGAAATGGAGTTATTAACATGTCTGGCATCAGCGAATCAAGATCTACAACCCCCTCCAATCGGTTTTTTATATGTTATTTGTTTTCCGTTTTATTGTTAAGTAGAATTATTGTAATTGACAATATCTCAAAAGTAACCGAAACGCAAATGCGTTAGGTGTGACAAGGAGTGCAGTACTATTCTGCCCTCTTCGTCCATAACTAACGTAATCGACATATTTAGCGAAATTGAGTTATTGACATATCCCACCCCTCACGGAATAGAGCATAAGTGGGATTACGTCAAACATGTTTATTGCTCTATTAGATACAGAATAATACACTTCCATGCCATTCTTCCATGACGGGTGCGATATCTGGACTCAACGAAACGAGACCTATAACCCCTTATAAGAGGTTTTTTAACATATGTTATTGAGTTTCAGTTTTATTGCTAAGTAAAATCTGCGTAATTGACAATTGCAAATCTAATCAAACTTAGGTGCTAATATCCCGAAAGTTACTAAAATGCAAATGCGTTACTTATGACAAGGATATTATTATATATTATATATATACATATATATATATATATATACATATATATATATATATATATATATATATATATATACATACATATATATATATATATATATACATATATATATATATATATATACATATATATATAAATATATATTAGGGTATTCTTGTTTAGGCCAATACAGAGAGTTATAAATTAATGACTATAATATCATATGCACTGTCACTTATATGGTCACGTTTTAAATCTAAAGTAGAAAGTTTTCGTTGCTTCCAGCTCTAGGTAGTTTGGCACTAAACTTTATTTTAAAAACGTATTGAAACCCTAAATCTGAGCCCCAAGTCAAATATTTTAAATCACCTCAATTATGTGTCGATAGGAGGATTTTGTACGTTTGGTATTCAGCTAAAGAGTAGTGGCTTTTCAGTGGGTAGCCAATCGAGCTAGTATTTTTCTTTTTTTTACAGACATAAATGTCATACGAATATTTCTCCCGGGACCTTTGCGTGGCAGTCCAGGCTATTCAACTGCCATTGCAATTTTTTGGTATTCTGCTAGTCAATGGCAAGTCGATGTCACGTCGATGGCGTAGTCTACCAATTATTGACATAAAAATACATTTATAGCGCATGTGCGCACACTCACAGCCCCAGACTAGGAAAACCCTGTATCACGGGTGCCATGGACACACACATAGGTAGACAACCACAAATTACAGCCAAGCTCACAAGAGAAATCATATGATACCTCTCACGTAAGTTGTTGTAAGTCAAAATACCATTTATTACTTTTTAACTTAAATATAATTCGCACTGCTATTACAATAGTGTTGTAACTAAAAATATGTGAAATTTAGTATTATATCATTATTGACCGTAAAATTTGATTCGCTACACATCAAAAAACCGTCGTTAGAATATTGTAAGAAACAATCAAAAGATCTAGTTAACTCAAAATGAGATTCACTTTATGTGAGCTAGTTCTGGCCAAAGTAATCCATATTCAAAAATATGAAATTATTATTTCCATTTTATTTTTATATATATTTGGGAAATGATTTGTGTCTATAATGAACTATAACATATACATAAATTTTAATAATTTTTTGCGGAAAGTGAGTAATTCGTTTTTCATCGATTCTGAGAAAGTCCACTTTTTGAGTTAATACACTATTGTATTAACAGTGCGATATACTTTCTTATGTATGTTATGGGTTCCAGGTTTGAAAGTAACCATAACATTAAGTGATTTCCTTACTTTTAAATATGAAACCAATAATATGCATAAAAAAGGATATAATTAATATTTAAGTTAAAAAGTAAAAAATGGTATTTTGACTTACAACAACTTACGTGGGAGGTATCTCAATTTAGGCTATGCAAATATTTCTCCCGACCCGGGAAATGCACCCGGGACCTGTGCGTGGCAGTCCAGCATGGTAACCGCTCGGCCACAGAGGCAATTATTTTGATGGAATACATTTAATTTGAAATCTAAATTGCTGATTAAACGGGATAAAAATTAAGATATGCATTTACTGGTTTCACTTTGACAACATCGATTGTTTGTGATGGAATGAATGAATGTCATCACTGTCATTCCATTGACACTCTACTGAGACCACTTTATGTGGACTGTGATTGAGACCCAACTGCCATTGCAACTAGTTTTGAACAGAATATTAATACTATCATTATTGCAGTACATCGAGTATAACCAGAAATGGAGATAAAATAAGGGCCATCCATCCCTGGCAACTCATCAGGCAAATGGGCCTTGTATCACTTTTAAATAGCAACTCTCATTTGCACTGAAATCACAAATTAGAAAGCTGAAATAGTACAGCGCCAACAACTGACCTGTGTGTACGTCTCCGTATATTCTAAACATATTTTGTATTGACAAAAATATTATGAGGGCCTGTTCCATTCGGTGGTGTAGGAAAAAACAGCAGAACATCTATTCTAATTACAAAACAAACGGAATCACATTTCATCGGTAATTAAATAAAGGCTCAAGTTAAACTGGTCGATTTGAAGTAAAACAATTGACGACACCTGTTAATTGTTTTGAATTCGGTCTGGTCAATCAATTCACCGTAATAATTTGGCAGAATAGTTTTCAAACAAATGAAATGAGATTTCCCACATACACATGTTTGCTATATTACACGGGTTGCAACATTTTTAGGTAATGACCTTTTTTACATTAGTGGGGACCTGGTTTTACATTTACTCCCCATTATAATAAATAAAACAAAAAACCTAAATATATCAAAACGTTTATTTAAATATTAGGGTCGTATTCCAGAACTCTACTCAATACTCAAGTCAGAACTTGAGTATGATGTAAAGCACTAGAAATCAAACTCAAGTCCTTACTTGAGCATTGAGTAGAGTTCTGAAATTCGACCCTTAGGGTCGTATTCTAGAACTCTACTCAATGCTCAAGTCAGGATTGCACTGGAAACACAAGTACTGGAAATACGACCCTAATGGCAGGGACTTGAGTATGATTTCGAGTGCTTTAAACCATACTCAAATCCTGACTTGAGCATTGAGTAGAGTTCTAGAATACGGCCCTTAGTGTGGTATTTGATTCCAAGATCCGATAAAATTTAATACAAATCGGGTTTATAATTTTATTGCTCCATTTTCTGCCAATTTCTCTTCTTTAAAATCAGCTTCCATATTCGTATCGCTCTTAAACTCGGATAAATTCATCGAATAATCTTGCATAATCAAATCCCAAGCAATTGTGTCATAGTGTCTTTTGCAATGTGCCACAGATTTTCTCTGAATAAAATATGATCTCGCGCAAGATTTTAAAAACTCAGAAACCCATAGTTTTAAAAAGCACCTTCCTAATAAAATAGCATTACAAGTCGTACATAAAAGCTTAACGGACCACGTGAGGCCCGTGGGCCGGAAGTATTGCTTCCCTAGGTAATAATATAATATACATATAAATAGGTAATCAGACTTTAAGGAAGTAATAAGACTTTAACACGTTCACTGTTCATGACTCTACCTGGAGTCGCAACAACATACTACTACAATGTCAAATATTTTGGTTAGACTTGTAGACCAAAGCCCTGATTTTTTTAAACCTATGAATTGAAGTCTTGTATTATAGGATAAGAATAATTGGGATATTTTAATTATATAATGTGAGAATAAAAGACAAAACCAACAATATTTCACGAAGTTAACTTCGGCGTTTTTAAGGAGGACAGTGAATGTCTTTAGGGTCAGTGTAATAAATACCTATAATTCCCTAAATCATAAATGTTTACAAATTTATCCATTAAATTTCTTTTATGTCTATAATAATATCGACATAAAAGAAATTTAACCCTGTGGAGTTGGTAATTTATAGAATTAATTTCTAATCGATAGCATTTGATGATAATGGAAATAAAACTGTTTTTTTCGGAACTAAATAGCGTACATTTAGTTTTTCAAACGTTACGAAACGTTACGTTACTGACTATAGAACCTGTAAAGAGCCCGAAACAAATGTTTTATTGTATAAAAGTAGTAGTATTGTTTTGTTTTCTTCTCTTTTGTCCACAGTCCCGTATCGAATATCAGTAATGTTGTCATCGAGAAGCGCACTCGATTAATATTAATTGCTCCGTAGGTCGATTGGAGTACTCCTATTGACTGTTGGCATTTCGCCGCTGACCCCATTGCTCTGCAATCATTCTATTAACGTACTCATTGGCAGGTTTGTCATCTGTATCAATAAACGTAGGTCAAGTTTCATACGAAAATATATTATGTAGGTTATGGAGACATTCCTTACGTACTCCGTAATCACTTGGGGTTGTATTGGATATTATTCTTCCATTGCAGATATCCGTTAGAGACATTCAAACTTTTTTCCTAAAGTACAAAACACCTAATGTCTCAAGTCATGAAATCACTGTAAAGATTCATTGTTTAAGAGCAATGTTTATTGTTTACGAACCACAAATTGATCCTTGTCTCTCGTTGCCTCTGTTGACTGCAGGATCATAACTCCTGCGCAGCAATTTGTTTGATTAGGTGTAAGTCGAGCCGGGCACGCAATACTCTTTTAATGAGAGCACCGATACGCCGCGTCACGGCTGCACAGGGCCGTGGGTGTCGCTGTGTGCTTCACGTGTACTATTTTATTCGTGTGTGCGCTTGTAGTAGCTCTTCCAGGAAACGCGAGCGTATTTCTCGGAAACAATCGACTGTCGCGCGCATTTTCAGCAATGAATGAACAAGATACGCCTTCGTGAAGGTGGAAAATTATCATATATAGCATAAATATACAACTTTCTGCGCCTATTTTATCCTGACGGTTGTCCTTGTTGTGAATTGTAATTGTAGAGGAACGAAGTAGTAATTATACACACGCACTTCATGAATAGTTTCATGGACATATAATTGTATGAGCATATTATGTTTTCAAATACGATGATAACTTCTAACTCGACTGCACACTTGGCTTTATTATTGTTTTCGTTATGAGATTTTGCTCTAAATCTTCATATTCAAATGTGATCATATAATCCGATTTATTAGCGTCTTATACATATATCTTTTTACCGATACAAGAACTAGGGAATGATCTCAGGCAAGTCAGCGCAAAATTAACACAATGCACATTAGAATATTTCAATTGCTTGCACAAGTTTGAATCAGTATACCTAATAACTTAACCAAAGTTTCCTGGTCCGACATTCCAGCTTTGTCATCGTTTAGTCGGAATTTATGACTGTACTAACTAACGACTTCAATTTTCGTTAGACAATTAACAAAAATAGATAAATTTCCGTATGTAATAAGCAGTCATAAATAAATAAAAAAATTGAGGAAATATATTAGTAATGTTTTCAATAAAAAAGATTACAGTAAACAAGGTGCACCAAGTATGATGTTCATTACATACTTGGAGTATCATAAAACACAAGTCTTATAATAATTGAAACCTGGAAACAACTCATCCATTGGGCTTGATAAATTGTATCAGCGTATACTGGTTGATAAGATAATATAATATAGATTATCTAAATTTATTGTGTATAAAAAAACTATTTTTGGGCTTTTTATTCACGAAAGAATATACAGATCTATAGCAGCGTACAAAAGACGAATACGATATAGTGTCATGCCATTGGAAAATCTAAGGGTAGTGATACAAGTTCCGAAAAGTAAATTAACAAAGACCTTATTCAAAATATTAATTAGCGAAAACTTTTCTGCAAATAAACTGGAAAAAAAAGAAAAAACGAATGAAATATTTAAAGTTACGAAAAATCGTACTGACGTAATACTATTCTACCAACTTAAATTCTATTTTACCGAAAACTATTGTTAGCATTGACTTAAGTCAATGATTGTTAGCGATTTTTATTGTAAATCACCTATTATAAATTTAAAAGCGATCTTATACATTTCATAAATTTTCATGGTTTGTTAAACTATTCCATCATATGGAAAACTATTACGAGTGCTAACATAAGCCATACATCGGTAAGTTAGTTTTTCTTTCGGAAGTTATTCGGCAATACAGTTTTTTCTATACATTTGTGATTTGAACAGGTTCTTGATTTTTAGCATTTAATTTGTTTTTCGGAACCATTGTTATTTCTCAAAACCTAATACCTCGTGTATAGGTACTATCAAAATTATCGGTCTGAATTTCATAAGCACCGAAGTCCGGATTACAATCCAATAATGCATTTCAGGCACTTGTTATCAGCTCATACATAGCTGTAGCTATTAGCATATTCGCTTATTAACGATTTGTCGTCAGAGAACGACTAGCATTTATCTTGCAATTAAATTATAGAGACCGTTACTGGTACTTCAACAACTACTTTAAAACTGTGTCAGTTTGATCAATTAACACATTCCATTCGTAAACCGTAGTTACTAGACCAACATATCATTTAATTTCTATTTGACATACTTAAATTTCGAGTTCTAACGTGAACGGTACTGTACACTAATGTTCGCTTGAGTTTCTGGATTGAGTCCACCTTACCAATATATCGACTCATCCGTAGAACAAAGATATATGTGCAAGACTACTTGTTCTCAGGACATAGTATATTTCGTTCGTTCTTCTTCGCTGTGGATGTCAGATCGACCATTGCTCGATTTTATATTTCCGAAACGAAATAAGATATACTAATTCTCAAAACCTTTACACAGGCCTTAGTTTGAATAACGAAATGATGTATTTATCCTCTTTTCGCTGTATAATCACATCGGACTTTGTTCATCGGATGAGTCGATATCACATGTATTAAGCACAGCCTCCAGTATTCGCCGACTATATCTCCTTCAATATCGTTTTGCGATACTTAAGATTTCAAAGTCGGACATTCGTGTTTTTTTCGGTTCTGGGTTTGCCAACATGGCCAAGATTTCACATTTACCAATCTTCTTCACGCCTGTTTGCAAGTGAAGCCCAATTTTCGCTAACTGTAATATGTCGCACATGAAACCAAATACTGTCGTAACTCAAAAACAATTTGAAAATTTTAAAAAGTATTCAATCGATCTTGTTGCGAATAATGTGATTATTTATATGTATGCATGATACTTAATTATCTATTTATAAATGAGAATATATAATTGGTTTCATACAGTTTTTTTTCTTCTAATCGTGAGAAGAAGAAAAATCCTCCTCAATTCCAGTATTTTGAGTTATGACAGTATTTGGTTTCTTGTGCGATATATTTTTCGTAGTCACATCTACATCGCTGGTCATACTCATAATATATGTTGATTAACTATGACACATATGGACAGGCACTGATTTCGAATACTTCTGCAGATAGTGAGCGATAAAACTGAGTGAAATCGGTCGATCGGCCGCTTTGTTGATGTTGAACGAACTAGCTAAATCGGTCGGTGACGACGAACGGTGCGAGGTGCCGGTAGCGGGGCGGGGACTATTTTCGTCTGGCGGCCACGTTTGGAAAAGGCGTCACGAACCTCTATGGCGATGATGCCATCGGGCGCCGCGACACGCACCGGCCGACTGCCAAAATATCGCTGCACACTCCCGCGATCAACTTTATTTTGGTCATTGTTCGCTGACGGACGTTCTTAACAACTTACCTCACGCCGTGTATTGTCAGATTTTGTGATAGATGAAGCGAGTTTGTACGCGGCGTTTCAAGGACAATTAGCACCCGTGTTTATTCTAAATATTATAGTTTTGGGCGTATACAACAAACATAATTTATTATTATTATTAAATATAATAACATTACCCTTGGCTTTAAGTAGACAACCAATAAAAAACGGAATACACAAATTCAGCTATTTATTGACCTAGTCATAAAGTTCGTTAGTTCTTATCAGTGCTTATCATTAAGAGGTACTATTAAATTATCCATTATCTTATTTGTGTGTATGTGTATGGGAATGAATGAATGAATGATAATTTTTTATTACTCTCACAAGGCTTACTTAAGACTAAAATACAGAGTTTTGTACTATTATGCACATTGTGATAGTCTTTTGTCAGTGCTAGTGTTATATCCCTGTATGACTAATCACCAGGTTCCCTCCCTCTAGGCTAAGGTTAATTACTCCTTTTATTTATTCCAGCTCGGAGAAGCTTTGCAAAAGTTAAGTAGAATAGTAATAACAGTAATAAGAACTTATAAGTAGGTAAGAAAATTCTAAAGACAGACTAAATTGTGTGTCAGTATGTGTAAAGTGAGTGTGTGTGCGTGTGCGTGTATGCGTGCGTGAGTGAGTAAGTGCGTGCGTGCGTGCCTGCGTGCGTGCGTGCGTTCGTGCATATGTGTGTATTCGTGTATATGTGCGTGCGCGCTTTCGTGCGAACGTGCTTGTGTACGTGCCTTCGCCAGTATGTGTCTTGTCAGTACTAAAATGCGTATCGGTATCATTTCAAATCGATGTCCTGACATTAGATTTTGATGTTGACACATCCACACACATCATAGCCCTACGAGTGGTTAGAGGCTTGTTCTTGGAATCGCATGCCAAATCATAGCCCTACGAATGGTTAGAGGCCTGTTCTTGGAATCGCATACCAACTGGCGTGACAGTCATTATGCGCTATGTATGGTAGAAATTAAGAGTAGGTCACTCAGAGTGAGAGACCTGGTTCTCTTTTGGGAGGCAATCCAGTAAAGAAATAATGTTGACGATGGGGTATGAGGAGGGAGATCATTGAAGAGAGGTTACCATAGCCTCCGTTGATGCGTAGTCGAGACTCTTTACGGAAGTTGGTGATTTCAGACTTACAATGATACCTAGTAAGAGAGTAAATTGACAGGCGGTTGTTTAGTTCGTTACAAAGCAGAAAAATCATCTGACGAAGGATTTCCTATAGCCTGTACTTGGGCAGACATCAAACTTTCTGCGGCGACCTGACAGTAACATAGGGTCATAGGTAAAGAGAAGAACTTCTAAGAACTGTTTGAACAACATAAAGTTGTTTTACTGATTTAACCCCAAGGAAACCATAGAGCTTGTCAGTTGGAAAATAGTAAAGTTGAGAAAGAGCAACTTTTATAATGGATCGTTGTGCTCTCTCAAGTTTTAGAAGTACAGTTTTAGCCGCCCCACCCCAATTGGAGATACCAGGCGAATGATAGTAACCTATCAATGACTGACACAATGCGTAATACAACATTTTAAAGATATTAATATCCGCAACATATCTAACGTTCTTGAAGATGTACATGAGTTTTCTTAATTGTGATGAAAATGCATTGATGTGGTGGTGAAAGCCAAGACGATTGTCAATAATAATCCCCAAGTATTTAATGTGGGCGGTGCTATTGAGGTCTGGGCACGAGCATACACCCACTTTCAGCTGCTGATCATTGCAGGCGTGCACCTTTATTTTGAGGGACTCAGAGGTTGGTTGGTCCTGGGGTCCTATGGTAAAAGTCAAGAACTTTGTCTTCTCGATATTTAGTGTGAGTATATTGCGATTGCAAGTTTTTATGAAATCGTCAATTAAAAATTAATTTCTCATAGTCCAACACGAGATAATAAATAAACACACCTAGTGTAGGTATCGTCTCAACTGTTGATAACTGGTGAAAGTCAATCTTTCATTCATATACACTAAAAACAAAGATAAAATTAGATCAACTTCGTGACAGGCACTGGGCGTCACATATTGACGTTTATGATAAAACATGCGAATTAGAATATTCATGGGCGTTGAAAATTGAAACCAGTTTATTAAATGGTGAAAAATGCGTTAACTATTATCTTTACATGTTGGTAACGCGTTCATATGATTTTGTTGTTCTGTTCTGGGATCATAGGCAATGATCAAACTTCGCACCTGTTTTGTTCACGCCGCCAATCACATTGCCTTTTATGTCTCAGATCCTTGTGACAAATGGAAGTATACACGAGAAAGGCTATAATGGTGTTACATACTAATATATACATTGACTTCCTTAATAGTGGGTGGAGTTTGCCTTGCGAATTTGTATCTTAGAGATATAATGTTATTCAAGGTAGATTAAAGGGAATGAGATTAAAATATATTTGTAAATATTAAAATTTTCAAGAATGTCACGGACACAGACATATGTCTGTGGTCACGGACATCTTAAATTCACTCATCTATACATTTTCTAATTTGAATTTTCAGTCGAACGCAAGTATCGCTTGTATATATTTCTTTGCTACTAAATCGGTATCGTTTTTCACAAAACACCGTAGGTCAGTAGAATTTACATTCGTAAAAGTTTGTTTACATCACGTGTAATATTCCTATTAATCTTATCTATGTCGAGTTTCGCTTCTATGCTACTAAATTGGTATCGTTTTTCACAAAACACCGTAGATCAGGAGAATTTACATTCGTAAAAGTTTGTTTACGTCACGTGTAATATTCCTATTAATCTTATCTATGTCTAGTATCGCTTCTATGTATTTCTTTCCTACTAAATTGGTATCGATTTTCACAAAACACCGTAGGTCAGTAATTATAAATTCGTAAAAGTTTGTTTACTGCACGTATAATATTCCTATTAATTTTATCTATGTTGATGATTACGTGACTGTTATCATGGTAGGTAGAGGGACAATGCTTATCTTTACTACGCGTGTTTTGTCGATCGCTATTGGCTCTTTAGCGGCATAGTATTACAACTATGGTTTGTAAAACTGGTAGCGGTGTTCGAACGATCGTTGATTGTATTTCCAGCGATTTTATTGCGTTGTTGTGTGTCGTCAGCGATATCGTGGTACGGGTAGTAGGGTCCGGCGATTGCTAACGTTCGCCTGTCACCAGTGCTGCGCGAGGCCGCTAACAGCTCGACGCGTGGTACAGGCACAGCCACATGAACAATTTTAGTATCGCTAATTGAACAAACATGTCAGTTTATTTACAGTGACGTGGTGTGAAACTGATTTATGGAACTGTAATATTAATGGAAATCTGCCATTGATTTGTACACAGGTGAATAAAACATTAAACTCAGTTTGCGTCCCTTTTAAATAGTCTGGTTACCGTAACGATCCTTGCACTGAACGTTATCGAGCTAATATGTTGGGAATGAGGGATATGTAAGTCTTTTGGGATCTAACTGACATTCGCATACTTCTATTTTGTAGTATTAAATAAACGACAACAAATGATACGTATGTATTATTAATATCTGGCAAAAATCTACTTGTTTCTCGCTTCGTTTGGCAAAGTGTCAAGAAATAATTTTGTGAATAAGAAATGTGAAATTATCAGATTGCATGACATATTTACTCTTCATTACTTGCGTTATAAAATGAGAATAGCAAAGGTTTCTAGTGCTATAATAATAATATAATGTGCCAACTACACCGATTACTCGATTTGAAAGTACGGATTTGTCTGTACTATGAATATATCAGAACAATAAAATTCTCACTCCACACACTACCCAGAACACTCAGGTCAAAACCAGAAACCTGAAAGTTCATTTGTCAAATTGGTTCTACCGGAAATCGAATCCGGGATCTTCTCATCCAGGGCTTTCAGGGCTAACCGTGATCATAAATATATTTAATTACTTCTCCATAATATAATACTCCGACACTTTTGATCTTAGTTGAAATCCCTGTTGAGTTTGGTATGTATGTATAATGTTTTTTGTGTAACAGCTGTATGAAACAACCGGGTAGTCGTTAATGACGTAGGTACAGTATTACAATGTAGGTTTACCGCATGTAATTCTAGATAAACCAAAAGCAGGCCTGTTTTTACATTATAACTGTTGTCGTAAATTTTATAAATGAAATTGGGCATTCACGGTTGAAATTCAGGTTTTTATATTTCACACATTTCAAATACAAAAGAAAATCTCTCCAGGTACGCCTTTGGAGGTAACATTTAGAACACGCAATAAAACTCCTTTTATAGCTTTAATTTTAAACAACAACAGAGAGGACGTACAATCCAATTCGACGACGTTTTATGTAAGTGAATGGTCCAATTGTGTTTATCACTCGCAACAATACGTTCAGTTGAATGACCAACGTAGTAAGGTACATTATTTAATTTTTACTAGCTTTTTACAACTTTCATAATATGTAATATATAAACAAAGTAAAAACAGTTTGACAATATAAAAATTGCAACAGTTTAACATTGATTAAATCACATTTTATGAAATCGGCTCTACTACTCCACAAACCTGTATTATACCAAGAAATTAAAAGAAATGTATGAAAAAAATGACAATCGACTGTTTTTTCTATTTTCAAATAGGCCTCAATCAAAAGAAATGATTGAAACATTTTTATTAAAAAAAACCGACCTCAAAAGTTCGTGTAATGACATGTATTTGCCAAGTTTTACTGAAATCGGTTACCGAGAAGTGCGCAAAACCTGATTCATCATCCCCTAGGTTGCTACCCTTAGAGTTGGAATATTTTCTTGAAATTTAAATGAGACTAATATTGAGATACCATCTTTCCAACAAAAAAGTCAGTCAATCTTCAAAATCGGTTCACAAATTATCCGGAGTTATCGCGTAACATGCATACAAAAAAAAAATACAGTCAAATTGAGAACCTTCTCCTTTTTTTGGAGCCGGTTAAAAATTAACTAACTGCCTAGTTTTTAAGTCTCCATTAATGCCGCTAAATATAGGTAAACTATGTACAGTCGGAAAATATAGAACTATTTACACATAGAATTCAAATGCGGTTAGAAATAATATCGTCTATAATAATAAACTCCTGAAAGACTGTCATAACAACCATTTGGATTGCTTAGGGTTTCGCACTTTCGGCTTAGTATTACATCTTGATCTGTAGTTCATGTCGATCTCGTTATATCAATGAATTAATTTTAAAAAAGACATACCACGATTTATGGAGAACGTTCGCATTTAAAAGCTGAGTAAAATCCAAACGTTCATCCTTTTAATATTAGTGTTATTGTAAAAAAAATACATTGACGATTTGTGCGGAATCAAAGTCAAACTGAAACATACGTGAGCCAATTACACTTGAAATCGTCACATTGATGACGATGATATGATTACTACTACTCATTCGTAAGGCAGATTCCCCTGACAGTAAAAAAAAACATATGTACAAATTTATCATTTACAATATCTTTATTTCAAATATCATAAGATTAAAACAACCTGAAAGAGTTAAACGAGTCACTACTTTGGATTTTTGTCATCCAAGTACGCAGAGGCTGTTAAGTTCTAGTGTAAATAGGAAATTAAACTATTTTTCTTTTGACTTACAGTCAACCGTGATCATGGGACCTGTGAAGGGCCCGAAACGTCGGTTTGTTTAAAAAAAACAAATATACGCGATTTAAATCCGGAACAATAGTTTCATTTCCTATGTGTAACAATCGCGAAAACCTAAGAACTCGTTCTAGTGTAAAGTTTTTGTTTTACTATAGTTTCAAACCTCCTAAATGGCAATTTTGAATATAACCCGGAATATTCTTATAGAAGCGCATACAATACTTAAATAAATTTTTCACTTTGTTAAGACGACTGTCGAAAATAGCCAGTGCAATCTTTCCAGTTAGCACGTTATATAACAATTTGATAGAAAACATTAAATCTTTAAACGTAATCTTTTATTACCCGTACGAAATGAAGGTGCAGCCTTGGCGTTATACGTAAACAAAGTAAATATAGCCTTCATTAAAACCAAAACACCCGCTAAGTACTTTTATATACGCAGTCTACCTTATCCGGTCAATTTTGCGTAGGTACTTCTAATTTTATATATAGATATATGACCTACCTATGTTATGTACCTATTCTATGTTATTTTCATAAGGAACTATATACGGTCTGCTGTTGGGCATGTGTCTACTTAAAGGAAAGAGTCACCATTTTAAAATAAAAGGTGGGGCGATGTACTCCGGCACACACTGCGCCCTGTACAATCTATTGTGAGGTCTTTGGCCTTAGACCGCCACGCTCTTTGCGCTTTGATAATAAAAAAATCACATGTTTAATTTTTGTTTTGGATGTCGAAATAAAATCTTAGATTCGAAAGTTCGAAACCATTTTATTTATCGATGATGACCTGTCGCTGTCGGTTTTGTCTTAAAGGCAACTATGGCCTACAATTTTTTGGACGTCTTTTGCGAAATCCCGTCGACATTGACTCCAAGCCCATAGAATTGCCGGATAAAGAATATTTAAATGATCTGCAACTGTTTTGTGAATTCAGACATCAGTCCACATCTTGTGTCTTAAAGATGGAATAAATTGAAACCAGTGATATGTAAATAATATGTATTTTGTATTAAAAGCTATTAACATTTCATTGTTACCTTAACCAACTTAAAGCTTTCAAGGCATTCATTGCGTTTATGGTATTTGTTCAGAAATAACTGCCACCAACTATCTAGCTACAAATTCAAACAGCTATTTGGTCTATTTTTTGGTTCATTGACTTTAAGTTTCAATTCTCTATTTTGCGTCTGTACAAGCTCCCTCCGATGATGGCGACGCCACCAGTGTCATTTCCATCCGAAAATTTACTTTTCAAAATCTGAATCGCGTGAAAGTTATACGTTTACCAACATTTTAGATTAGTACAATCCTTATAAAGTATGCTAGGAACATCTTAAAACTAAATGTGTCAGACAATTACAGGTTAATACCACTTGCAATTAGTAAAATTGACAACATGATTTAACATCAAAGTTAACATCAAATTGACAACAGGAACAACCAAAAGTATAAATAAAAAATAAAATCCGGAATGTGCGTGAAACCGGATGCGGATTCATCCCCTAGTTTACCACCCTTAGATATATTCATGAAATTTAAATGGGACCACTACTAAGGTAACCCTCTTTCCAACAAAAAAGAATCTTCAAAATCGATTCACAAATTTTCGGAGCTATCGCGATACATACATTAAAAAAACAGTCGAATTAACAACCGCCTTTTTTGAAGTCGGTTAAAATACCCTAATAAATTTGGTTTACTACAACAAACTTCGACTATCTTTATGTAACAAATTGTGCGGTTAAATAATTATTGATACTGGAAATGAAATGTAACCGAGTAATGTACTTGTACGTACTTGGCGTGGCTTATTTACTATTTCCCAAGCCTTTTATTCATCAAAACATTATTAATTATGCATTAGATGAATGTACTCACAACTAGACTAAAAAGAGCTAACATTCGCATACAATAATGTAAACTTCCCGAGGAATTTGTAACCATTTATACTAGTTAGATGTACTGGGCACATAATGCTTTATTGAGAGGATGTCTTAGGAGCTATACAATCGATACACAAAGGATGACCTCGGTCGCCTATTGTGAATAACTTGAACCAACAACGTTGGAAATGTTCCTGAGCTGAACATGATTTAGAGAGACTACATCCGTGTTTGTAACACGCTGCTGTCAAGAGAAACCTGTTTTATCTAAGCCTTTTATTTGTAACGGGAATAGCAAGCTTTGTTTAACTCCCACAAATTTCTGACCATTAACTTGGAAATGCCCGATGCACTGTAGTCTGTCTTTTTTGAAGACGGAGTAAAAGACATTTGTAGGGTTACCAGTTTTCATAAAATTTTATATAGTTATGTAATTGTTGTCGATAGTTTTATCGATAGTTTGTAAAAGACTACAAAATTTTTCATAAGTGACTGAAATGTGTATGTTATGACGTTCTAATGATTACTAATTGTGTTATTGCCTTCTTTATTCTTATTTTGACAGTTGGCCTACTAGTATCGATATCAACTTTTATTCACATTTTAACAAGAATAGCCGGATTTGATTATCCATATTTTAATTAGAATGAAAAACTTTAAAATATGTCTCCTCTTTGTATTTTTCATAAACATAGTTCTAAATACAGTGTATTGTATGAATTTACAAAAATTGACAATCCAAATCAACTTTTGCTCTGTAATTGGGTGAATAATGGATGGGTCGAGAAGGATTCAAAAGAAACAAGGTCAGCTATTTATTCCATAAGCGTGACCAATATTCAGTCGATAGTAGATTGAATATTTATCGACTGCAACCATTAGGTGCTCGCAAGCGGGCAGCACTTGGGCAATGAACTGTCACTTTACTCCTTTTTTTAAAAAAAAGACAGACTATAATACACATAAAGTATAGCCTGAATTAAAAAAAAAACCGCCAGTGTGTTTCCTAACATAATTAATGAAATTGTATACACCAACAAATGCACTTTCACCACACTTATAAAATAACAGAAATAACTATTGGAACTCCTACCCTTTTAAGATTAGCGTAATAAAATTGATTGATACATTCAGTGCGAAATCAAAGTCAAAGTCAAATAGTCTTTATTTCATACGGGAGCAAGTTACTACTAAGCATTTTTCTGTCGTATTATTGTCAGTCTTTCATTGTAATTACTAATAAATAACAGGTTATGAGTATACAACACAATACAATTTATATTAATATATGTGTTTTATGGCTGTATCTTACGACACAGAACATCTTAATTTCCTAAATTAAAACGCGAGATGACACTAACATCCTTGAAGGCCGCATTCCTTAGCAGGATTTCAAATTATACTTAGAATTTAATTTCATATTAACTGTGATAGTAAATTGCTCGGGCGTATTAGCATTAATACTAGAAACACGTGTCTATAGAAGCTCTGTAATCTATCTGAAGTATTTATTGGTCACTGTGGAGGATTTCGGTTTAAATATAATTATAAGTTTTTTTATGTCTGGGTGAAATCCAATAAACCGGATTGATCCACTAATTGCTTCCATTAGAGGTGGAATATTATTTTCAAATTTGAATGGTACGCTTACTAAAGCACCGCTTTTCTAACAAAAAAGAATCATCGAAATCGGTTCACGAATATCGGAGTAATTGCTTAACATACACAAAAGAAATATCGAATTGAGAACCTCTTCTTTTTTTGAAGTCGATTAAAAATAAAGGCACCTTCGTGTCTTGTTTGAAGTGATATTTATATCTCATTTTATGTCTTTCTATTTGATTTATTTCTCTTGGCTGACGTAAAGGGATATAATAACATAATGGCTCTTGTTTCTTTTTACTGTGTCCTTTTATCGTCTGTTATTAAATTATTATACTTGACTGCATGTTTTCTGAGTATAAATTAAATAAATAGCACTATAATTTGCAGTACATCCAATGTGAGGAGAGTGAATGTCCCATTTTTAGTGTCTGTTGGTGACGCCCACGATTGGCCACCGACACCGCTCCGCATCCGTCTCGCGCCCGCAGTGATTGATAAACCCATTTGACATCATTGCCGTGGGAAATATGAACGAAACGCTTTTCGCGTCGTTTGTACAATGGAATTGCCTTGTTACCCTTTTGTTAGCTTGTTTTGGTTCAACTCAATACAGAATGTAATTTTGTTTAGAAGTATAGTCGAAAAAAAAGCGCTTATGAAGAAATTTTACTTTGAGAATTTATTTTTAAACAAATGCCAAATGTTACTTGTAATTAAGATATTAACATATAATAATTATGCAACCATAACAAAATAATTCACGAGTTATTAATATTGTTACGATTACGTCATTGTTATGAATTCAAACAAAGATATATATACTAAATAATGGTTTTTGATTACAAATACAATACAATTATTATTCATTACAATAAATAAAAATAATCTGTAACACAATTTAAATAATTCCATTACGTTTGACTTGACAGTATCGACTTGTTAACGAAGGCCAGAATCATTAAAACAATTACACTTCTCAACCATAATTAATTTGCTTAATCATTACGTAGATTATGAAATTCAACCTTGATCTCAGCGATTAGTAATCCAAAATGTTTTTTCAGACATCTTTTTGTTATTGCAATATAGGAACACTCTTTCTAAAATTCTCTCATTCTTTTAAGGTTGAAAGTGAATTTAAGATCTAAATTGTTTTTTTCTTTTATGATACCATGTAACGGGACATGCCTGCCCATAGTTGTAGAGCTTTTCATCGCACTAAAGGGCATTGCACTGCGCCCATCACATAGACATTGTGTAAGTTGACAAGTCCCATGTGCCCGTAATTTCACCAACACCCCTTACTCTTCAAAACCGGAACGCAGTCATGCTAACATTACTGCTTGGTGACAGATAGAGGAGCTCTACTGCTGCTCATTATGAACCATAAAGTAAAAATTAATTTTAAAATTAGGTAAAAACGTATTTACTGAATTCGTGTATGAAAATATAATATCGCGTGACACGGTCATAGGTGGCGGACGCGCACTATTTTTGCTATTTTCTGTAATGACCAATAGTGACAATGAATAATCCTTAATTGAGGATAATCATTGTGCCGTCCAATCTGTGTCCATCGTGCTATTATAATTAGATATATATTTTTTTCATAAAATTTTCTCGATTGTACTAAAATGGTTTGGAACTGATATGGTAATGCTATTTTTAAAGCTTCCTGTAAAGTAATAAATATAGCATACAATTAAATTTAGTGGTAATTAGACGGTTGCAACTAACTTTATTTATATGGTAGTATTGTGATCGGTTTTTGATAAGAGTGGGAAGTAGTGAATTGCGGGAGGGAGGCGGTTACTGGTGATGTAAGAGCGGCGATGATGTCAGCGCGCCCACGAAGCCCCCGCCGCGACCCCGCACTGCCCCGCAATCGCCATCACTGCTGCGAAGCCTTCCGCAAGTCGCAAATGTATATAAAAAACAATACACTATCACTATATACTTGTACAACCATAGTTTTCTAGCTACACGCATTAACTATCCAGCACTTTTGCAAGTACTAAATTTAAAATCACCAAAAAACTTACCGAGGCCTTGTATAGTGAATTAGTTATGCCAATATTGCGTTAAATTCAATAAACTAACATTGCGCTGGAACCTTAGTAGACTCGTGCCCAAGTGGCCCACACAATGTTTGTCGCAATGCAGTCGAGCGAAGATCTCGTTAAATAGACCGCGACTAATATCGTTTACTTTACCAGCCTTGCATATATGTAATTAGCCATAAATCCTTTTGAAAACCTGACAGCTTTGTGGATTTCTGACCGGAGTAGTTTCTCCTTCTGTGCAAAGAAATGTAAAAACTAAACTGTACCTATGTTAAAAAATGGACCTTAAGGTATTGTAGTGCTACAAACACTATCTCTGATAAGTAGTAGGCTTACGATATATCGTAAACTCTCAGAAGCGTTCAACAAAGATCTCTTAATGCTTTATTCACCTGGCGTTTAATTGGTTTTAGACACGACCTTTATGGAAATGAACTTAACAATATCTTTACTCTACAACTGTATAATACCTAGACTAAAAGGACATTATTTGAAAATGTAGAACGTATACAATCCAACGAGATGACAAGAAAATCATCACAAAATTAGTGACATTTGCAAGTTATCGTTATGCAGTTAAAGTGATTGTGATATTTACGTAAAGTACTAGTAAACAACATGGATTCTAATATACACTAAGTGGAGTGGCGGAGAAGTGAGACAAAATGGAGGGTGCGGTATTGAGTACTCCTAACAATAATAGATTACGAATGCATCTTAAGAATGCGGCTTCTGCTCTCTGCGCGCGTACGCTGCCCAAACAGCGGCGCAGTGAGCCCGCAGCGAGCAGCACCGTTCGCCACCACACGTACCCTCGCACTACGCCAAAGCGGGCCGCCATCTTCTGCCTCCTCGAAGCCCCCTGCGACCAGCCCCAACAAATCAAAACGTTCGAATTACCCGAGCCAAAAGACTGCCATTTCACGGACGTTCACCCCAGTACCGTGTCAAATGGCATTGTCAAATTAAAAGGATCTTTAGCTAGGTAAGTCAAAGTTCATCTTCACTTGTTGCAACCATTTATCATCAACAATCGCAAACGTACTCATATGTGTACTATAAATATAGTACTATAAACCATAATAAAGGTTCATGATGTAGCACTTTTAAAGCTTAAGACTTGTATTCGTGCCGCCCGCGCTCGCGGCCGCGTTTGGGTCAACAACACCAGCATGACATCACTTGTGAGTTGTTTACCCAGGTCGCGGGGTGGAGGTGATGTCGCTAATTATGCCGCCGTACCACTTGTTGATTTAATGCGCATCACTAATTCACTGAGGTGTCTCATTTTTTTGCGTTTCGATCATTGTGATGAATCTGACGAATGTACAACATTTGGGTTTTATGTTTAATCTTTAATATTATTGTAATTAAATACTTCTTGGTATTGTTCGTTTCTCACAATGAGGTTATAGGAAATGTATGAGGTCATCGATTCAAAATGTTAAATAGTTTCTCTTGAAACATAACACCTATATATTTTCAGGTGTAGGTTTGGTTGACGGATTTGCCAAGATATCTGCGGTTGCTCGCAGGTCAATAACCAAAAGCTCGATGCAGTTTTAGTTATAGTCTTCTAAATGTAGCATCCGTTATTCGGGATTATACTCATAAATCTCGAATAGCGGAACCTAAGTAAAAATAGAAATCTGCAGACATTGGCAAATTCAGATACCTACTCTCACTAAACAGTACCAATCATACTATGCTACTATGTATATGCTTATCATTAATAATTATCATTAAAAACAATTTCTATTTAATTCCACTTAAAAGAAAAACATCTTTGTTTAAACAGTATTCACTATTTCATACTCTATCAAATCATTTATAACTACGAGATAAATTGAATTTGAATTATCATTACTGAATGATATGATATCGTAATGTATCATATCATACTGTATGATGATTCATCAATTTACCCCTTGAATTATCATTCCGTTTCATATAATATCGAATGATAATTGATATCTTAACTGCGAACATGATCCCAAAGTACGTAGGCGTCAACGAGAAATTGGATCCCAAACACCGTTACTCGTCCGGAAGTAGAACGCGACTTTATATCTCTACAATACGATTATGTAGAGGTATAAAGTTTGATTAAGTTTGAGTAGCGTTGATATCGATCAACGCTACTCAAACTAATCATTTGAAATTTAATCAAATTCTGTTTCATTAATCAATAATTACGTTTTTGCTATTTAATCATTATAATAATACAGAAATTGGCCTTAAGACAATCACAACCCAATCTCTTTTAAAGAGACAACTTTAAAAGAGATTGTATCAAATATTCGATGTTGTTTAATATCAAATACATACATATTATCATATTTGTTCAATGTGAAATACAGTAAAGTGATGCTTTAATTTCTTGTAATTAAGATCAGCGTTATTTGGCTTTATTAGCTACATTCTGGTACAGTTATAACCCGTTATTGATTGTCTCCATTAGGACCAAACGTAATCCCATAAATATTCTGTCCTTTCCGGGGCGTTCGTATATATGGAAAGGATTGCTGCAGTCGAATTGCTTAGGAAGTCTTGAGTAACTCTTTGCGAATTGTAACGAATTGTAAATGAACAATTAGTCAAATAGGATACAAATGGAGTAAATGCACTCGTATATTTATAAGTAGCGTGCCAAGTTTGAGTGGGACGGCGAAAGTCGTTCTCGCTCGCACACCATGATGTCATGGTATATTTTTGTCAACGCTTGACTGCCTGGGTCGCACGCGCGGTCGTAGTCTTACTACGGTTTAATGTTATCCCTAATCCACTTACAGAGACGATCCTGTAGCATAAAATCTTCTTCAAAGTGATTATTGACATTAACTTAAAGTGATCTATTCGTGCTTTGTTGTTTCATGTCAATTCTCGCTCGAATGCTTTTGAACAAAACTAAGTTCAAAAATCAAGATGCGTATTTAATGGATTATATGTAACATTCCTACTATGATTTAATTGTAAATTTTAACAGTTTAATACAGTTCAAAAGATGAATGAATTCAAAATTGAACGCTTATTTTACTACTCATTCTCCAACCCACTCAATTATTAAATATAGATACAGATCCTAAGTTCGGTATCGTTTATCCAATTTCCTTGCTATCCAAAGGGCATTCATAAAAATAAAATATGACGTAGTCCGTAAAATTGTGTACAAAAAATTTGGCCTGAAACCCTTGGAGTATTTGACTCATTCGTGTCAGGTAGAGCTTTTCGCAGTAACCAGATGATTAAACAGATCTTAGTAATTGCTTCCGGCTGTCTTAAACTGGAGGTAATTGCAATAACCAATTCATCCTCTTCGTTTGAGTTATTGCCAAGTATGATCTCATCTGTCATTTTTACCTCAATCAGTGCAATTGTTGCTTTTCTTTGTTCTTCGGTTTAAGGCAAGATCTTGTAAATCTCGCTGATCTACAGTAAATTATCTTCATGGAATTTCAAATGATTGTATGAATGCGGGTGCGGTCATATCTAATCGCTTCATATATGAGCAACAGTTTGTTGTTGATTCATATGGTTTCTAGTATGTTCACCAATTTTACTTATTGGTAATTTCCATTATTGGCAAAAGTCTCTTTTTTTTTCAATTTCAAGCCTTGATTTTTATTTTCAACGCAAAAAGGAAATAATTGTCAAGCATTTCATCTCTATAGACATTTGTTATTTAAATATTTAGCTGTAACTGCGCAAAATCGTAGGATTGTGTGTTTATGTGGACCGCTTCCTGCCTGGATAATGTTTTGCACTGAACCCTTTGACATTCGCAGAATACTACGCAGCACGCAATATTATTTCAATCAGTGACTCATTAATTTTGGGCTCTGAAGAACCCCGGGACACGTCAAAAGACCTTGACGCATTACTAAAATATTTTGTTTTTGTTATTTCGGAGTATAAATTTTGACGTTACACCGAAAGAACTACGGAAATATCTCTAATTTTTGGAAATTAATTATCACGCCAATTCCGTTGCCTCGTTGCTTTAAAACAATTTCAATGTAGAGTTCTTGCGTTTTCACGATTGGAAATGAAACCCTTTTTTGTTTTACGTATCTAAAACGACGTATGTTTGTTCTTTCAAACAAACGAACGTTTCGGAATCTTTGTAGGAATCAAGCGTGACCTTGGAAACGTCGATTTAAATGAAAAAAAAAATCTGGAGAACCAAATCTGTGTACTTCTTAAAGAATTAATGACACATGACATGATGAAAATAACAATATTTGCCTATTGATACCCCTTGTTATCGATCGGGTCAAGACCGAGAAGTATAGTTTATCAAATTATACAAAACCTACAAACATCTCCAATTGTTGACATCACCCAGATCTGGCCTGTAATTCCCATTGACATAACGTCTATAATTGCCGCCAATTAACAAACCTATTATTCCTTGTTTCCTTTACAGTTTTCCCTTTATTCTAATGGATGTTAATATTAAAACTGTTTTAGTCATGTGCTATAGTTGTTTTTTAATTTGTGAAGTGCAAACTTTGAAAAGAAATCTATGTTCTTGTGATCGCGCTCATCCAAACAAGGATTGTCCCAAGTAAGTTGTAATTACTTTCATCATTAAATTATATTACGATTTCCATCTTCGTTGGTTCTTAAATTAAATTACTTTTATTCTGTTATAATAATAAATAATAATGAATTATTTATTTCAGACAACACTTAAGGTCAATTTTAATATTAGTAGAACTTATCCTAGGTTAAGTACTAACAATGAAATTGGCCTTAGTGCGAGTTTACACGTCATCGGGCAATCAGGCCTATAAGCTACCGCTTTCAGGATGCCGTCACAGCTCCCGCGCATTCTGTTCAACAGCGAGGCAGTTTTCTTTCGCCAGACTGCGTCAAAACCGTCCAAGCGCGCGTCTGCAAAAGCGCGGGAGCTACAACAGCGCGTCCTGAATGCATTATTAAATTGGACTCGTACAGGATTGTACGATTTTTGGGTATATAATTATGAGACCACAAACTTGCCATATACAGTTATGTGCCAAATGTCTTGTTATGAGAATATAATGAGATAGTGACTTGCTTTGCGTAGGGAGGTTTTATTTTTAAGAATGACGTTTGATTCGTCGTACATTACATTGTTAAAAAGTTCATTGTCAGTGTTGCTCCATTAAACACTTATTATGTCTCAAACTTTCAGCGTGAATGTCACGTGGGATCTCGTGATTTTTGAGATCATTTTAAGAATGACGTTTGGATTCATTTGCGCCATTAAAAAGTGCATTTTCGGTGTTACTACAATGAACACCTATTTAGCAAACATTTCTGCATAAGTGTCATGTGGGAACTCGTAATTTTTGTGGCTAGTTATTTTTAATGAGTCTTGGTTCGTCGTATATTGCACTGTTGAAGAGTGTATTCTCAGTATTAATCCAATGTACACCTATTAACAAACAATTAGCTTGAGTTTCACGTGTGAACACGCTAAGTCAGCAAATACCTATCGACTCAACTATGTAATCTGAACCCGTGAGTACCATCCGTCCAGCGATTCATTTTGTCTGGCGTGCATTAGAGACACGTACTCGATGTCTGCATATTCTGCAAATTGTGCATAGTAAATTTCATTCATGCTGTTTTAATTTGTTATTTTTTTAGTTTAATATTGTGGGAAGTGTTTTGGTCATTAAATTTGTTGTACACGGGTATTATAAAAGACCTACCTACAAGTATTGCCTTAATAGCATAAATTAGTAGTGGAATAAGTATAACAAAAACAGGGTGATATGGGTTGAATTTAATGACATTTATAAATAGTATATGTATATATCCATAAATCGTGATATCCGTTGATACCGATGAATAATTAATATTATTTACATAAACAACAATTATGTGTAGTCCGCAAACATCTCACGATCCTTATTTATTAACACATTCATATAATCCATTCAATTTATTCGAACGGACACTAGAGTGGTTTGTGTACTAGGATTTCATTTATCAATCGATAAATAAAATATGCGGAAAACTTACTGTCAGTATTGAAATAGGCTTGACGACTTTTGTCACTTGAATTGTGATTTTGGATTGACAACAATCAATCAAATTTATTATCAATTAATTTATGCTTTACATTGTAAATAACAACAAACGTGTGTGTCTGTGTGCGTATGTGCGCGCGCGAATACGTATAGATTGTGTGTTATCTAATAGTTATTAAAATTTATATCATACTTCGACCATTCTCGATATTTTCGTCAAATTGTAAATAAAACGTACAGTTATAAATTGTTTTCTAATTATCATCAAAACCTTACATTCTTGTCGACCTTTACGATTGTTTTGCTATTTAAAAAAATATGACTACTCACCTAGTGGAAAAAACTGGCGTGTTCTTAATAAATACCCACAGATTTGTTTACGCTACAGGTGTTATTTATTTTCTAACGGAACACTGAATATGAAGACGAGGTTACTCGTTTTCGCTCGTACACGTAGCGCCTACGTCATGGTGCACACGCAACCCGTTTACTTTTGTATTTTCCTACATGATTAGCTAGTAGTAGCGAACGATTGTTTAATTATAACTGCTAGTGATGGAGTAAAATCACATACAAAGTATACTTAATTATCCCTAATTTCTCAAGTGAATTAATACGGAAGGTTTTCTATGAAGTTCTCAGTAGCGCTTAATAAAGTTTCATATTTGTGGTTAGTTCACTGTATTCATTGAGATCATCTTATATTGTAAACAAATTCGCTTAAGGCGAGGCATTTCGCGCGAGCCTAGCTTTTGGTGAGGTGTCCACACACCACCGGTCGCGGAGATCGGCACTCGCGTCCAGCAATCCGCGCGCTGTAAATTAATATGGAGAAAATTTGACACTGATTCGACGTAGACAAGCGCCCGATGGCGACTGACGAGGCAACCGGTTGCACGGCGTGTTGTTACTGCTAGGCAATTTGCAAATTTTGGGATAAATATAAATTTAATAACTATTCTTCAGTTGGAAACCAAAATTTAGCAGGTTCTCTGTAGTACTTAAAGAAAAATATCTCCGTATAAAAATTATGTACAAGGTTAGATATATTATTGTTAAATAATTAGTTTCAAACTTTTATTTTAGCCTGTTTTCTGGATTTTATATGATGGGATAAAATACATCCTATCGTGCAATATATTTGAACATTCTTTAGACAATATCCTTATGTGTATCGTATATTTTTTATGAGACCGTTATAATAGTAAGTACCTAAACCTTCCCGCTTATTCCCAGTCGTCACCACCGACTCCGTTGCCACTGGCGACAAATGAAAAAAAAAAAAACCATATGTTACCAGGTGGTGACAAATAGGATAAATAGATCTGTTGTTGCCACTAGCGACTAATGGAAATTGAAATATCCCAGTAGTTGTCAGTGGAAACAAATGTAATAACAATGCATACTGGACCGGCAGATAGTGTCCAGGCTATCTGAATCATTGTAAATGTCATTATTGCAGTGTACATTTTTGATCAATGTATGTTATTGGAAATATCTGATGTTTAAGACAAACTTTTTAATAAAATCTGTATTTTTATCATTTACCTCGAATTTGATTTAATTCCTTTTCGATGGCGGCAATAAAAACATTAATTGGCATTTTCTATTCCATTTGTTACCACTGGCAACTACTGAGATATTTTAAATTTAATTTGTCGCTAGTGGCAACAACAGATATTTTTATCCGATTTGTCACCACCTGGTAACATATGGGTTTTTTTCCCATTTGCCGCCAGTGGGAACAAAGCCAGTGGTAACGACTGGGAATAATCGAACCATTTGATCTAGCAATACAGTTTTTCCCGCTTGTCCTCCGATGACTCGCCTTATCAGGTGAAATTGTTAGGTGATCAAACCTGCGTTTATTATTAATGAAAAAAATCTATATTAATTTTAATGTATCTTGTTCTCAGGGAGGTGGCGAATGCGTGGGGGTATCGTGTGGGGACGCCCGATGTACCGGCGCCCGCCGAACACTTGCAAAACCTCTTCAACGACATCGAACTATACCCCACTAAGACTCAGGGTAAGGTACATTTTGTATTATTTTGAATAACACGTAAACATACTGAGTTAAGAGTAAATATTTACTTGACATTTGACCAAGATGCAAATATTTACTATTCGACTACTTTGGTGTCCCAACGTTTTCACTGTGGACGCTCGATGAGGAGGTCCCGGGATTGATTCCCGGTAGGAGCAATTTGGGAAATCGACTTCCCTAAATGGGTTACGGTAAGGTATTCATAGTACAGGGAATTTCCTGGTTTGAGACCAGGTAATTAGTGTCAAAAAAACTGCATAGTTTGAAGTGCGTCTGATATATCATTCTACTACACCACTCAAGAAATTGAACAAGTTTTCCGGACTTATATTCACCTAGAAAAAGCTATAGAATCGTTGGCAGGCAACTGATGCACTGGACTGACCACCTTGTCAAAATGGCAGGGAAAAATTGTATGAGGAAGGCACAAGACTGGAAGGAATAGCGTCTGATCTGCTTGTCATAGCTAACGCATTCGCATTTTGGTAACTTATGAGATATTGACACCTATAGTTTTTTTTTTCTTTGAAAAATGTCAATTACACTGATTTGCTTAACAAGAAAACTGAAAGTAAATAAGACATTAAAAAAACCGCTTAAAAGGGGTCGTAGATGTCGTTTCGCTGATTCTAGACATCTTAATAACTCAATTTCGCTTAAAAATGTCGATTACGTTAGTTAAGATTATGAGTTATGATAAGGAGGGCAGATTGGGTGGTTAACGATTGAAGAAGAAATACAAATATGTCTGAGATTGTATTTTGTACCGAAACCAGAAAAATAATTTCGCAAACTGGATACGGATTTCTTGCGGAATACTTTTCAATTTATCGAGAGAAAGAGACATGCTATGAAATTTCAAATATATTATTTAACACCCAACAGACTAAATGGACTGTTAAGTGCACTTATAGAACTATCATGTTTGTAGTGATAAGGAACTTATTGTACGCAGTATTTAACCCTTTTACTGAAACAGCGTTGACCACTTTATGTCGATTTCGATAAATCGAACTGCTAACTTAAACGTGCGTGCGTGCGTGTTATTTGTTACGATGATATGTGAGAGAAGCTATATAATTATAAATTTTAGCGTAGAAGTAATTCACTTTGATCATAATCAAGAGCCAGAAGGAAATGTCTTAGTTTATGTTTGGTCTCATGTATTGATAATGCGTGGCGATGATGATAATGGCATGTTACGCAGTACCCCACATTTTTTTTTACCCCAAATTACGAACCTTGTGTGAAATGCCATGGCTTCGTTATTTGATAACTGTCTATTCATATTTGATAACGGTTTATCGATCGATGGGGCGATAATCCCAAGGTGACGTCACCATCTAGGCTGAATCAACCTTTGCCCAGATCAAAAATGCCCATGTCAATACACTCGTCATAAGATAAGATAAATTTATTTCAATATAACTTAATCTAATACAATACAAGTAAAACAAATGTAAATACAGCTATTATAGTATTCAAATAAGAATTAAGAAGGGAATTTAAATTATACATTCCTCATAGTAAAGCTATACAATTTAACGAAAACTTACAATGAATCATATAGCGATAATAGAACTGCAGCTTTTAGATGAATGTAAAATAGGCTCATTCTGCCGAAGATAAATAACATGTAGACACATTTGAGGTTCAATAACAAAATTTGTTTAAAAATCGATTTAATGTACACAATTGAAGCATTGGGTGAAACAAGGGCGTATAAACGTAAAAGAGATTCGAGAAAATTGAAAATAATGTTTTAATGTCTTATATCTTTTTAATATTTGTAATATGACTCTCATATACTTTATTATTTATATCTTGTATGCTATAGCTAAAAGATTCAGGTGTTATTATTATTTTAAAACAATTACAAACATTTGAAAAAAAAATCCTTGTGTTATCCGCCCTTGTTACACCAAACAGGCAAATTATTAGGGCGTTCGTTCGTTTTATTATTGGTTTTTAAGGAAATAAATTGTAAATCAGTGTTATTTTAAAGATACATTCATCTTTAAAAATATGCGATTACAGGTGGGTATATCAATCACTCAATTTCCAATTAAGTGTTAGGCGATATTTTCATTACAACCATATGAATTAAAACTATGCGTATTCGGTTGTAGTCGCCCGAGCTGCGTTTGGCGCGACGGCAAGCAGTCCGCTTGCAATTACAACGCATTCGGTTGTCACGATTGCATCTGAGTGTGTTGTGACAACACACTATCTTCAGATGCGGTGTTCATGTTTACTTCAAAAACAATACTTTAAAAAACCGAAATGTATCATTATTTTAGACTATATCATATATATATATATATATATATATATATATATATATTATATAAAAAAGTAACAATTCGCATTAAGAAGCTTGACGCACTCTAGGCGATGTGCTTAGCCACAACACGCAAGCACACTAATCGCACGTCAGTTGCCGATATAAATTCACGCTGCGCTGGCTATACGCTAGCTGCACTAGCAGACAGCACTTGTGATGCGATCGCGCCGACTGCATCCCTAGGCTTTTCGACTGCATTACTACTTGTACTACTACTTGTGACTACTACTGACTTAATGTTCCATTTGTGTGTATGTGTCTTGTCAACTTGGTACAAATATAATATTACAATATTAGTCTATGCAAACTGCTCTGTTATGTACAGAGCAGTTTGCATAGACTAATGAATCGATATTTCGCACCCCTCATGGAAGAGTGGCATAAGTGGAGTTACGTCAAACATGTTTATTGCTCCATTAGATACAGAAAAATATAACCCACATCCTCTCCAGATCTTATAACTCTATCTTCAACATTAGTCGCTAGAGTTACAAAAATTGGAGAGACTGTGGGTTATTATATTAATTATATATATTATTCTGTGTCTAATGGAAAAATATACGTTTTTGACATAACTTCACTTATGCCATTATTCCATAAAGGATGCGATTTGGCGATTTGGTACTGTCCACTCTATAAAAAAATACTCTTCCTGTTCCGATTGCTTCTAATTACTGAAACTTGGCTAATCACTCTAGCTGTTACATGGTTAATTTCGTTTTAACCTGAAGTCATTTAATATTTTGTCAACAAGACCTATGGAGTAAACAGCCTATAATAACAACGTAGTGCTTGATTCAAAGCGCCGGTTCTTATTTCTTTAATCATTTGATTAAACAAGGGAGGTTTGATCACTGCTGTAACTAATTTAACATAGCTATCGATATCGCTATAGATTATTTTTTATATGAAAAATAGAATTCCTATCCTATTAGTCCGACTATTAAACGTTTGTAGACAATTTTATGTTACTGTCTTATACTATACTTATTTGACAACTCGGTGGTCTAGCGATTAGCATAGTCGATGCTAGATGAGCAAATCCCGGGTTCGATTCCAGCTAGGACCTATTTGGAAACAAACTTTTTCTAAATTGGGTCTGGTCTGGGTGTTCGGAGTTAATTTCGTTATTCTGCTATAGTAAATTCTCAACTTACAAACCAGAATTTTGAAGAAAAAGAATGTGCCGTCCGGCGTTGAAATAATCTCTTCAAATATCGCACGTTGAAGCCAACACGGTCACTAAACGGAAAAGTAAATTTTCGAGACACGGCCGTTATTGTTCCTGAACATTAAATTATAACTAATTATTAGTGAAGGTATTAAATGTGCGAATATGATACAAGTACAATCAGCGCCAATATTCTTTGAATGGTAAAAAAATATATACACATGAAATTTTGATGAATTTTATCTACATGTATAAAGTGCTAAAACTGAAGTTTATCTTCCGTATAAAAAACTGGCACTTCGAACTAATTACCCAAATAAAATGATACAAAACGTTGTCCAACAATGACCCCACAATAAACAATACAATTAGCGAAGAATTAGGCGGCGATGGTATCTCAAAGCACCATTAATAGCACTGTGATTGCTCCATAGTCATATAAAACAATTTACGGGCTTGTTCACGTAGGTTACGCCTCTTTTGTTGGTTTAACAGCTATAAATCAGCGACATTCATTACCCAAAGATCGCTTAGTTCAGGGCTGTGTAAATTATGTCCCTCGGGTCACTTGTGATCAGTGTTGTCATGTGCGATATATCAAAACGTGGGGAAAAAGGTTAAAAAAAACAGAGATACTTAGTTGGGAGTTTAGAAAAATAACGGTTTTAGTTCGTTACATTTTTGTAAATTACCTATATACGAGTTTTGAGTTTTGCTGTAAAGGCTCAGAAAATATTCTAAATTTACTTTTTCGTTTAGTGACCGTATTGGTTTCAACGTGCGATATTTGAAGAGATTTCAATTCTTTCTTGACAGTAACCTGGTCTCAAAACCGGGGAATTCCCCAAGCACACAGACCAGAAGCAATTTAGAAAATGTTTGTTTCCTTAATTAGTCGTAGCAGGAATCGAATCCAGAATATCTAGCGTCGACTGTGGCCAGCAGTTAAGGCCATCGAATTGTCAAATAAGTAATATATGTACATAATAGTATGTGAAATTATTTAGACCACGGAAAAAATAAAAGAATGGAAATGGCATCAAGCAACATTAGTATCAAAACCGGTGTCGCCACACGCACACATTTGAAAACGGAATCTTACATTAGTACTAAGATAACATAATTTTGATTGTTTATAAATTATTAAACAAAATTAGACAATAATAAAAAACTTTTGGTAAAAAAAATTGAAACTTATTTGAATCTAATAAGGTTTTATTATTACTAGTCACATAAAGCTAAGAATCCTTTGAACATCAACTTCTTGGAACAAAAGCAAAAAGTTGACAATCAACAGATAGGGATGTGACATTTAATTGATTTCGACATTATGTTTCATAACTAGCAGAAAATTGCACTAGGCAGTGCTTTATACTTGCTATAACTAGGGTTAACCACGGAGTTTATGAAAACGACACCTAAAGCAATTTCGTCGAGAACTAGCATAGCTGACTTTTACACCTATACATTTGTTACCAAATACGCATATGGATTTACTACACGCAAATATTAATTGATATTAGATACTCAGGCGTATGCGTATACGTAGCTAAATGCTTCAATCACAGTATTAATGATTTATTATGCTGTCATCGTACTTTCATTAACCTACTAAATTTCAAGTCAATCCGATCACAGGAAGGGTTGAATATTAAAACACAGTCATCATAAAAATCTTTATTCTCCCTGAAATATGATATATTTGTACAACAATTACCTCTTTCTTAACTGACTGAACATGACAACACCTACGTCGTCGATGAGCTTGTCAAGAAAATGAAGGTACTTATTTTCGTAGGCAAAGAAACGAGTCATTTGTTTCATGAATTGACGAAAAAGAACTGACAATGCTTCAGAAATGTTTTCACGTTTAGATGTGGTCTATAAATTGTGAAGGCGACTCGTTTTCACGTCATACATTGCCTGATTAACCAAATGATTTATTTCTTAATGAATTTTTCGGTTGTTATTCATACGTATATAATGTGATGTCATAAAATGCCTATAGCAATTGGTGCTACATTTAGTAGGTACCCAGCTTTTACTGCCTGTTGCTTCAGCCCATTTCTCCTTTAAAAAGGATCTGGCGGGAAACTAAAAAAATCAATACAAAAACTGCACATGTAAATCATGCCTGTGATAAAACTAAGAACTCAAGCGGATGAAGGTGACCTATAATAAGTAAGTCCTATCTCCCGATAGGGATCATATAGACAAGGGAAAGAAAATCTCCAATCTCCATAGTCTTCATTTGATACTCCACGAGCTTACGTGCATGGTAAAATTATCGATACTGTACCTCCTATATTTCCTTTTTTTCTATTAATATATCATTTTTACTTAAATTGAAAGTTACAAAAAAGCTATTGCGAGTGTTGTTGCGAGTATGGACCAAAACATTTAAGTAACCAAAATTGTTAGCTTTTAAATACCTGTAAACAATTTATGTTTGGACATTGGTACTGCTATAATAAAAAAAGTGTATCAAAATTCTTAGCTTTTAAATACCTGTAAACAATTTATGTTTACACATTGGTACCGCTGTAATAAAAAAAAATTTGAACTAAACCAAAACCGGGTTTTTAAATACAGAGTTTCTACATATCGATAATTTGATTACAACACGCGGTCCCAATACCAAGTGTAGTACGTCGCTAATGCAAGCAATTCATTGAGCGTCATTCGAATTGGTCTTTTGACGGCGGCGATAGCTAGCGACCAATGTATATTGTTATTAATTGGTTGCAGGAAAATATTTTTATTTCGAAATATTAGTATTGTATTGTGCAAAATATTAGGAAATACAGGCTTTTAGTACTTACCGATGAAATGAAATTACTCCCGGGGTATTTTTTGAACTTTGGCTTCTTACATGACGCGATATAATGGCATCTCACAGCATATTTCTATTTTTTCCACAAAATAATCTTGTATCACATTTGAACGACAACTGACGCGCTGTTGACACTCATATGAACGTCTGCTCATAGGCTATAATCACTAACAGTCTATTACTAGTATTTATGTGGTCTGTGATTCAGACCCAGACACTACTATTCATATATATATCACATAAACGCCATTATAATGAAAATATCGCATTCAAATTTAAAAAAGTACTTTCACAAATACAAAAACGAATTACCCAATTATACTTTTTATTTTTAATTAAACTAATTTAATTACATTTCTAATGTACTTCAACAGCACATCAGACTACACATTTTTGTTCGAAAATCGCCTCCAGCGCAACAGAACAAGATACGTCAATGTGTAGCTTGATGTGCTGGCGTGTACAAGAATTTCAATAAACAAAGTAGTAGATTGTTCAACAAGGCTTTAAAAGTATGAAATGAATACGAGATACTCGTTCAGGTGCTGCGAGTGTTAGATCAAATTTAAAACTCTGTTTTTATCTTCGCAAATTATTAGACAACCCTAAATTTATAATCTTCGCTGTATACTTTAAAACTAACGGATCGTTTATCTTACTTAGGTCATCAGTGTCGAGCAAATAAAAGGTGTAAGATGTTATGAGTAAGATTCAAAGTTGCGAGAGTAGGTTTCACTTGTTCCGAGTATTAGCACATTTTTTGTAAGAAAAAGAACAGTTGTGTGTTTTGTTGGTAGGTAAGTAGGTTATATCTACACCTTAAAGTTTGCTGTGGCTTTGTCATAAGGATAAATCCAATTTGTTCTCCTACATCGAATCACAGAAAAATCTTTGCGTCTTCTTAGGCACTATTCTGTCCTCCTTGTCATAAACAGCGCATTTGCATTTTCGTAACTTTCGAGATATTGGCACCTACCCGTTTCTGCCGCCAAGCAGTAATGTGAGCATTACTGCGTTCCGGTTTTGAAGGGTAAGGGTGCTGGTGAAATTTTAGAGTGATGGGCGCAATGGCAGTGCCCACAAGATCTTTGCGATTTAAAGTTCTGAGCGGCACTGCTACTGTTGGATATGTGTATCGCTTACCACCAGGCGCACGACTTGCTCGTCCCGTCACTTGATATTATAAAAAAGATCGATATATTAATACTTCATAATATTTAAATATGTAATACGTATCTAGTTTCTGGGTTTGGAATATGCTTTTAGAGCTTCATTATTATAGCTGCCTGTTTAGAGTATGTAGTCTGTCTTTTTTGAAGACGGAGTAAAGTGACATGGGGCTTTGTAACTTTTATCTCAGCGTGACGAGTGCAGTGGCAGTACACCTCAGATCTTTGCAATTTAAACAAAAAGAAACCTAAAGTTTTTTATTGTTTGGAAAATGTCAATTACGCTGATTTTCCTTAACAACAAAACTGAAACTAAATAAGATATGTTAAAAAACCACTTATTGTTTTGAGGTTGTAGATCTCATTTCGATGTTACGAGTATGTCAATAACTCAATTTCGCTAAAATGTCTATTACGTTGTTTATTCTTCTAAGGCCCAGTGTACATTAAAATGTTCAAAATGTATGAAGTATTAATTTTTTTAAAGACTTGTAATATGACATATATAATGTCCAGAATACTATCATATATATTTTTATTGCCTATCCCATTTTATAAACGCCGATTGTGTATTTAAATGAACGAAAAATATACCGCATACACATTTAGCGCAATGTATTCTACTAGACCATCATAGGTATAAGAAAAAATGACCGTAGAATATCTAGAAAAATATTTAAAAAATCCCTTTTGCGATTTTCATGCAAATTTGACGACATACTTACGTGGGCCTGAAGCATGTTATTATACTTGCACATTCTACTATACAGTCAAGAGCACGTCAAGCTTGACACTTTGCACTTTGGATCGTTCTTATCGTAAGCGGCATAGATTTGGATTCAAGTGTTAAGTGTCAAGCTTGACGTACTCTTGACCTTTGGGCGTTTAGCGCTTCTCCCTTAGAAGGCTTAGGAGGCTCCCTCCGAGCCTTAGGAGGTTATGACAAGGACGGCAGTTTTGACCTGGGATAGTCTGTTTACTTTTCCTATTTCCTTCAAGTCAAGTTTGCTACAATATATAGTCAAAACTAAAATGATACACTGAATAATTTTTTAAAATAATATTATCCTGTCTTGACTACTCGATGTTTTTAGGTGTAGTGCCATCGAGTATGTAGTGCCAATGTATCAGACGTCTAATAAGTAATATAATAATTATGTTTGGTAATGTAATTGAAATCATTTCAACTGCACTTTAATTTTCTTTCCCCAATATTAAAATTATGACACATTTACTGGGTATAACTCTGAGACAGATATTATAAACATGCAAACAATTATAAACATACAAAAAAAATATAACCCATATCCTCTCCAATTCTTGTAACTGTATCTACAATATTAGTCGCTAGAGTTACAAGAATTGGAGAGGATGTGGGTTATGCTTTTCTGTATCTAATGGAGCAATAAACGTGTTTCACGTAACTCCACTTATGCCATTCTTCCATGAGGGGTGCGAAATGTAGACCCACCGAATTTGCACTTCGTTGAATTGGTCTCGACGAGTAGTAGATATACAGATGCTGACTTTTTAGAGTTGGTTCGTAACGCGAGACTTAAAAATTTTAATTTAAGTTTTTATTCCAATTATTATTAGAACGTAAAACATGCAATGGAAAATAAACTAAAATCCGAGTGAGCGTGTGCTTGAGCGCACGCGTGCTTGTGTACGTGTGTGATTATTAGCTTGTTTATGTAGTGTAAATAAGGAATGTGTTGGAAATTAGTGTACTCACCTATTTTTTCTAATATTGAAAGATAAAATCGTCTTTACCCATGGGAAGTTAAACTTTGTATGCGACTTAATAATCCGAACATAAAAAAACACAAAAATATGATAATATAGATTTTATTAATCTCTTAAAAGTAATTCTCCAAGGTGAAAGTGTGTAAAATTTAAGGGATATACAATCAAAATGTAATCAGTAAGATAAAGTGGCCTTGTATTCCCTTCGTTATCTTATTTTGTTTATAATTTTTTGTACATAAGACAAAGGCATAATGCGTTGTGCCTTAAGATTGTATCGTTATCTATTTACTATTATTGTACTTAGGCAGCTGTTTACTGTTCCAAATAAATAAATAAACAAATAAATTGTATGACTATAAATTAATTACACAATATTTTAAATGCGCCATGGCGATTATGCGTTTGTATTTTATTGCCCGTTACACAAAAGTTTGTTTTCTGACTTTATAATCAAATCAATTCAAAAAAAATACCTTTTTTTCATAATGTAAGGTGACCGGAGGAACAAGTCGTGCGCCTGATAGTAAGCTACACCTGTCCATAACAGTTGCAGTGCGACCCAGAGCTTTAAATCGCAAAGATCTGAGGGGCACTGCCACTGCGCCTGTCGCACTGAGACATAAGTTGACAAGTCCCATGTGCCTATGATATCATCAGCATTCTTACCCTTCAAAACCGGGACACAGTAATGTTGACATTACTGCTTGGCGACAGAAATAGGTAACAGTACTTTTCTGGACGAACTCTTTCAGAAGGAGCTCTACTGCTGCTCAAAACAGTCGTCAAAACAGTATCTCCAACTGTACATAGCTTATGGTTAATATTTTTTTATTCATACAACTTGACCCAGTTTCTTAGTATTCCACTTGTTATACTACGTTAATATACACATTGTTCAAGTATAGCTTTCTTGAGCGCTCATTTCTTACGGCTATCATTAGGGAGCTGTTAGTGCTGCTGTGTATTCTATTCTGGTCCAAAGCGATACCATATTGTTTCGCAACAGCAATAAAGCTGTCCACTCGTGTTTCGGCAAACATGGTGGATGCATTGCAGAACCGTTGCTGCCCCAACAGCGCCGTGAAGATGTTGTTGTACTGGACGCGGAGCGAGCCGAGTGGGCGCTGCGAACAGGGCCCCAAGTCTGGTAACTTTAAATCATCTCAGTTGAGTCTTGATAGATTATCAATGGTAGGGTTTTTTACGTCTGGTAATATGGTTTGTCAATAGCCAGCCATTGAGTTACTATTTCTTTTTTGCTCACACTCATTTAACTTTTTTTAAATTTTATTCAACTGCCACTACAATTTTCTAGTATTCTGCTCTTCAATGGCGAGTCAATGACAAGAGAGCATAGTGTACTATACTAAGGTTTAGGTAATTCCCTAAATGTGAACAAACCCAATGAGGTATTTTCTAAGGCAATACCAGGACCCCGGTACAGAACTCTTCGATATTTTAACCGAATCGTCGATTGGATATCGTTATCGAATCGAAGGGCGCTTTTCGAGCTTTTTAGAACATTCCGAGTTAAACTTCCGATTCGGATTCGGATACAATATCGTTATTTAACAGCGTATACTTACATACTCGGTGGAATAGATTATAAGAAAAATTAAAATCCTTTTATGTACATTTTGAAGACTTTGAAGACCTAAATATAGGAATGCATAAGTACTGCATTAAAATAAATTCAATCAAATCAATTAAATTTTATTAACAAAATCCGGACTTCATTTTAAATAATAAGAGATTTCCATATTACATTCTTGCTTTGTAAACAATAGGACGGTAACTTTCATTAGAACTCTGTTCTTTATAACGTTTGTAACCTTTGTCGATCGAGAAGTTCGAGTAATCGTACGGGTGTGACATCGTTTCGAATACGACAGTTTGACAGTTCGATTCGGTTGTTGTGAATAAAAATGAAAAGAAATCCGCCAACAACTGAGTTATCGTAAGGTTCTGAGTCGACCCCCTTGTCACTTATTGTAAAATTATAATCAAATTAAAGAGTACAGCAGTAATAAGTAATAATATTAATGAAGTCAGTCGAACACTCCATACTCCAACACTTTTTGTCTTTTAAAATCCAAAATCTGTTTAGCCCAATGTCTTTCTTTTGCCCTTCTTAGATTATGCTGATTCCTACTATTTAGATGCTACTGAAAAGTTGCTGAATAAGCTTGAACGGTTGCAAAATCTGTGTATAAGGTTCATCTTTGGCCTTCGTAAATATGTCCGAGTCTTACAGTGTCGCAGTCAACTCAAGTGGCCTTCCATTCGGCTCCGCAGGAATTTGCATACTGTCTCCGTTCTCTGCAATATTGTACACAACCCTGTGTCTCCCGGGTATCTGAAAGAGCGTTTCAGCTTTCGCAGGTCCCAGAATAAACCCTGTCGCTCTGTCGTTAAGTCCCAGTTGTTTTTTCCATCCTTCAATTCCGGTTTTTATTCGCACTCCTTCACTGTTCATGCGATCAGACTGGAACACAAATTTCCACTACTGGGGGCCTAGCATAACATTTTCAAAAACAATCTTATTTCAATATAAGCTTAAAGTAAGCTTTATAATATTACTCATATTCGTACCATGACAAACCTGTCAACCAAGTAATGTATTATTGCTAAAGTGATTGAAAGAATGAATGATTTCTCAATATTGTCTATTCTTTACTAAAAATAGGAAAGAAATAACGCTATATAAACTAGATATCGCCATCTCTTTCTTTTTTGATGTTCCGAATCGTCTTATCGTAGTATAATGTTTAAGTACTTGATGGTATTTACATTCAGAGAATTTTAACTGTTAAAAAAAGAAAACTATGTAATAATAAAATCTATTAAAATTACGTACTTTTCAAATATTTTTCCGCATTTTAATGAACAAAAGTAAATAAAATAAGCTGAGTCTTGATAGTTACGTTGTGAATTCGGAATTATAGTCTAGTATCAACTGTTAGTTTCGCCAAGGAGCATATAGATGTCGCTGTTATAATTTTACGTAATAAACATCGCGTATTTTTATTTAACGAAAAATTATTTCCTGTGTACTATTAAATAAAAAAATAAACAAAATATTGAAGAGATTTATGTCAACAAATAAGTTCAATATAACTGTTAATCATTACAAATCAATACTTAGACAATAAATTCGAAAATAATATTGTTTCCACTGCGTCCGAGTAACTATTTTAAGGTTGCTAAATTTGACATAAGAACAATATTACTTTAATGTTAAAGTCGTGTCACAGTACGAACTGAGTTAATGAATAGTCACAAAGCTGCCAATAAAATGTCATAGTTTTGACATTATAATAAGCTTACTTTAGGCGCGTCACGGTACGAAAAATCAATGTAAGGTTAAAGTACTCGTAATATTGTTTTAAGAGGGGCCCCCTGTTCATTATAGTAAATCCTCAGCCATTTTCAAAATGAGAGTTAAGGTGCACTGTTTATCGACGTTCCATCCAATTTATATGTATTTTAGTACGAAATATGTATTTACCTAAGTAATTATATACTCTTAATAATATAATGTTTTTGATTTTGTTTTTTTATTACATAATTTTTGTCTTGTTGTGCTCGTAAACCCGTTATTGTAATTATTATCTCCTGTATTTAGGTCTGCAGAAAGAAATTTCTGTTAGAAATAAGCAATACCTTTTATTTGTGTTTTCCTTTGTTATTAAATAAATAAATATGACGTATAAAACTCACTACTAAATATTGTATTTGACCGGTTAACCAAGTGATAGCTGAAGTTTGTTTACTTTTAGTTAAGTACCTAAACCTTAGGTTTGACATTGTTAGAGTGTGTATGTGTCGCTGTGGTAAACCTCGTATCTTCTCTTTCCTCTACTCGTTTCCTGCCTACAGTAAGTCCTATATAACACGGGGCGAAATGATTAGTTTTATTTCTCTTGTAGAAATATTCGTGTAATGTAGAAAACGACTGTTACATTAGGAGACTGCCGTGTGAGTGACTCGATACATTTCAAAATTCAAAATCGTTACCACCTCATTCATCGATGTTGAGAATACTTTCCGGCAGATGTCGTTGATTAACAGACATAAAAAATACACATTTCATTTGAAGACTAAATTGCTATTTAAGCGAGATAATAATTAAGATATGCATATTTCCATGGTAATTTTAGTAAGGCAACATCGATCGTCAGTGATTGAATGCATGAATGCCATCACTGCCCCTCCACTGACACACTGTTGAGATTTTAGCAGAATAACCAATATTGCCAAAATTGCAATATAATCTCAATGGAGTCTCATTGTAATTACAATGACCAGTAGGGCTAGCACGAAAGTGCGCGACTTACGCGAGCGAGACATAAAGCGCGGGATATCTATGTGAAAATAGCAATATAATATCCCGCTCGTGCTAGTCCTAATGTGGTTTCAAGAAAATTTGTAGAATAGGGATCCAGCTCGCCCGCAGTGCACCCGGGCACAGCGACACGCAGTATGCTCTATAAAACGTTTCTTATCAAAGTTTTTATTTCATTTGTTAGTTAGCTGGTATTATACAGTGTGCTGATTTGCATTCTCGCCATATTTAAGAAATTAATCATAGAAATAATGCTAAATCGTCTAAAAATATTTAAAAAATATATTCTGTTCAATATTCTAGCTAATTGTATATAGTAAAGTTTTGTAAAATGGTCCCGAAGTGTATTCACCGCGGAGAACAGTGACTCGCTTCACCGAGCGATACTTAACCTTTCTCAATTGCTTATTTACCTATTTTCTAAATTATGTTTATGTACTAGTATTGTTATAATATACTATTTACATTTGTTACAAAAGTTGACTGAAAAAAGATTTTTTGTAATTTAGGTTTGGCACTTACCAACTTTAGGTTACATGAAAGTAGTGCTAGAAGTACCTAGCTCTACAGCTTGGAGCTAGGTAGACACAGATATGCAGAGTATAGTTTCAACTTAGCACATTCTTCATAACAGAAACAAACCAGAGACGATTTTTGCGCGCAATTCTTGGACACTCGTAAACTAAACGTTTCACATCATGCCATAAGAACGCACTTGATAGTAATGCAGGGTCTGGTGAACATGGTGGCGGTTTTTTTTTTGCACTAACTCTCGTTTACGTACCAAACCACATGGTATTTCGTGAGAAACTAGAACGTATGCGTGATGTCAGCGGAACGTAGACGCAATACGCAAGGTCGACTGATGATCTACCAACCACGCGCTCGATACGATACTCCCCCCGTCCCTGCCCGTACCCTACCACCAAATAGATCTAAAACGCATAATTTCTGCGCATAGGTAATTGTTCAAATGCTTGCCGGTACCTGTGGCAAATGTAGTGCAAGTCCATGACCTTTAGATCAAGCATGGTTATCGCAATGAAATAAAAAATAAGAATTTAGGACTTACTTTTTTTCAATATATTTTTTAGTGATTTGGTTGCAGTTTCGGATATAGAATAATAATAATAACGCACACACTCAACATAGCCCCGCTCTACGGTAACCCTGTGTCGCAGGTGCCATGGACACACTCTTAGACAACCACAAATTACACCCAAACTCACGAGATAAATAAATGTAGGCCATACAAATATTTCTCCCGGCCCGGGAATCGAACCTGGGACCTCTGTAAATATGGCAAGGAATGCAAATCAACACATTATATTACAGATTTGGATAACCAAACACATGTTAGCCTATTATTATCCGCAGTCGCTATTTTCGGTGTAATAATTAAGGAAGGCAAAACTTTAACAACATCCGCAGAACGAAGACCTTTCACAAACGACCTTTTCCAATGATATTAGTGAGTAACAAGCAAGCAACATTCGGACACTCCACAGTTTCGTAAATGTTATTGCTTTCTATGTACCTAGTCTTAAATTTAATAGCATAATGCACTTTTTGAAAAATATCACAGGATGCACTATCAGCACAGTCGACGCGTTACCACTTTGAAATCTTTTTTTTGCGTGCAGACAACGGCGGTGTATAACGTCAACTAAGAGTCGAACATTGGCTTTGGTTGATTCCGCATAACAGTGAAATTGAAAATGTTGAATCAATCACTTTGGAAAAACTATATTGAGGATGTATAAAATTGAGGATATACTTATTACTATACGGTGTGAAAACACGATTCCTAAAAAATTTTTTTTACATCAACTGAACTAAATAGGACACAACGACAGACTCTTATTGGCTATATTGTTTTTAGTGTTTTGGGCAAATACGGTCCGCGGCCAAAAGTCTGACCCGCGTTAATCCATTACGTCGCCGAACGCGATGACCCTTCTAAAATAGGAGTGTATGGTCCTCGAAAATATATTTTGATTTTATCGACACACAAAACAACAATATAATAACAAAAGAACATAACTACACAATAATAGTGAAATATATTTCAAAACATTTTTTTTAAATTCTGTACGCCTGTGAAATTTCTCATGTGTTTTTCCTGGATTCTGATGAAATAAGTTTGCTCACCCCTGGACTAGATAGTATTTTATTACAAACAAGAATGGACATCAAAATAAGAGACGAGACTAGCTACAATCTACGCTTACAAACTTAACTGTTTTAAGACGGGAAGGCTTCAACATTGCTGTTAATACATTATATAATAGTGGTCTTAGTATAAAACAAAAGGCGACTATGACGTTGTTTTATTGCCACGTATTAACGCCTTCATGTAATCGTCCAATTGCCCTAACGGATCTACAATTTATAGTTGCAATTTTTACGTCACCGCCTACCAGACACAAAGACGCCGTTTTTATATGCGAACATGAGCTCATGTTCGATCAGAATACTTGCCTATTCTTATTGAACCTTGTGAGTAACTAAATACGAATGGATTCAAATGCGGCGTAAAAACGTACGTAAAAAGCTATTAAGCACCTAATTTTAATTCATGGAAAGAAGTAATTTATGATGCCGCTGTACGTTTTAAAGCATTATTTGTATAGAATAGGTTATTATTAAGGATTATTAGCAGGGTTCGCAATTTATGAAGATTTATTTTATTTGATAATTATCATATCATAAAAGGTTTAAAACCATTCATAATTTTGACTCATTAACTCGTGACTAAAAATGATAAACATTGAGAAAATTAATTAAACATGATAAAAAATCTTTGAGAAAACGATTTAGTTTGTGACTTTTTGAAATTGACATTTGACTCATTTGGGTACATCTCTGATATAGTTGTAAACTTTGTTGTAAAAAAAAAGAGAGCCGGCCTCAAACGTTCATGGAATTACATCTATTTGCCAAGTTTTATTGAAAACGGTTACCGGAAAGTGCGTGACACCAGATTCATCCCCTAGTTTGCCACCCTTAGTGGTGGAATATTTTCTTCAAATTGGACGTAGTTAAGCAAAAAGGATCTAATCCACAAAATTATCAAAAAATGAGTTATATACACCAAACGGTTACTAAAGTCTAATCTCTTAGATCAGGGAAAAACCCAAGATATAAACATAAATAAATATCTCTGGCGTTACATGACATTATAAGTTTTGACGATAAAACAAGAGTGAGAAACATTTTAAAAAGTTCAAACTGAGTCTCCAAAGTGATTCGATGTGCATTTTTGTTTAATTACGTCCAATGTAAATGGAACCAATACTGAGGTGACCTCCTCTCCTCTTCTCTCCAATAAAAAATGAATCATCAAAATCGCGTAATTTACATAAAAAGCAGTCGAATTGAGAACCTCGTCCTTTTATGAAGTCGGTTAAAAAGCACATGGCACATGGCTAACGGCAACATTTTGCTATTCCAAAAAACTTTGTAAATATGAAGATAATTATCAACTCGAACTCTAATTATTATTGATCAAAACATTCATCCATCTGTACTGAATTATTGAAGCGCGTAACACTAATGTTCTGGTTGAAAATAAATCTCGTTTTATTATTGTTTGAACCTGGCATTGTCTGATGAAACTTGTTTAATTGCCCTAATTGTTGATGCTTAACGTCAACACTAAAGTGGACTTTGAAAAATTAATCATAAAACGTGTGCCAAGACGACAATAGCGTGTACTATAGTTATCATCAGGTACTATAGTTATGATCTATTTTTCACGCGTATTTAATCTGTATAATTTAATAAACATAGGTATCTGCGAGTCTCTCTGCTATTGTTGAAGGGACAGGTGCTCCCATGATCTCACCGATTGGTCATTGAATGACCAATAACCGTGAGTTCACCACCGTCACCGTATACTCTAACGAGACCGCACTTTATTGCTTCGATAACTGTCAATTAAGCCATGTAATGTAATTGTTACAATCTAATAACGATTTATTGTAATTTTTTTATTTTCATTTGTTTACACGTATCTTTAGAATACGTTGTTTTTTAAATTGTTCCCGTTAAGGATAAGGCAAAGGCTTAAAACCATACAGCCAAGTTTTAGTAGTAGTAAGTGTCCTTGTGAAAGAGTTTATCTAGGGAAGTATTGCCACCTTACCTATTTCTGTCGCCAAGCAGTAATGCGAGCATTGCTGCGTTCTGGTTTTGAAGGGTAGGGATACTGGTGAAATTACAGACACATAGGAGACTTGTCAAATTGTGTCTTAGTGTGACGGGCGCAGTGGCAGTGCTTCTCGCATTTTTGCGACTTAAAGCTCTGAGTGGCACTGCAACTGTTATGGATAGACGTGTCTCCAAGCCTTTAGTCGATTATATATTATTTTGTGGGCATTATTTGTTCTTGATATGTCATTGAAGTTCTAAACGTGGTTCTCCCCTGGTTAACAGCCGTAACTAGCATTTGGCCAATTTTTTGGTAACGTATTTTTGGTTTAGAACTTCACATTTTGAACTGTAGCTCATGTCGAACTGATTCTATCAGTTATATTCATGAATAAATGAAGTAGACGTACAACTACAACTCTTGACTCTGTTATGGCAAAAATGTCCGATTCAGCTACTAATGCAGCGAGGCACGATGTGAGCAAATGTCTTTATGAGCAAAGTTTTCCCGTCTGTTTTTTTTTTTAATTAAATATGAATCATAACTATACATAGGTATGGGCATAGACCTAGTGAACGTAACCATGGTCGCCGACGCGGAAGACGGTGTAAATTCTATAAAAAATATATTGCAAGAAATCTACGAATGCAACTAGAGTTGATAAACCATGTCGACACGGTCACTACACAATGTTTACGGTGTTATTGATCAATATGTATGACTCGTGCTGTAAGCGGTTCTTAATTGGCTTTGTTATCCTCGTGGCGTAGTTATAAACATCAATCCGCACAGTAATTGCGACTTACAACTAGAGATGAGAAAGAAGTACTGCTTATTTTTACGAACGTTTAAAACGTTGCAGCTTTTTAAAAAGCGTGCTTTTATAGACGCTTTTCACTTGAACGCTTTTTAGTTTGAAGGTTAAAAAATCGTTTACAAAAACGTTTAAGCGCATAGACTTTTGTGTTAAAAAAAGCTTGCAACGTTGTGTTGATAGCGAAAAGCAAGAGTAGACCACTAAAGGTTCTAAGTTAAGTAAGTTTATTTGTAAAACACGAGTTACATTTTTATTTATAAAATTTATTATTCACACTGACGAATTAATTTGTAAACAAAGAAATTGTTGAGTATAGAACTGACCAACCCTTACGCTTAAAATAAAAAGCGTGCTTAAGTTCTTATTTTAAAAGGCAAACTTTTTTAAATGCTTTTCGTTTAATCGCCCACCTCTACTTACAACTCACTACTTTGCGCCTAACATTGAAATTTTCCGTGTTTTAAACACGCGTCTACTCTGTTTATGTACAAAAGCAAAAGTCCTAAAAATAAGTAAGTAACCAGAGATGGGCAGTGATTTTTGTGTCATACCGTGCCACCTATTACGGTCTTTCTTATTATATATAGTCAATGTGACCTTGGATTCGCCGGATATTTCGGAGCATGTCAAGTTTTCTTACAAATTTATAAAATAATAAATTACAAAATCGGAAAACGTTTGCCCTGCCTGCATGTAAGGCAAGACTGTCATCATTCTCCTCTGTATAGAATGTGTAGGGACTATAATTGTATTCGAAATGTTTCCCATATTTTCGGTGGTTCTTTGTCCTCAACCAAACGTGTATACGTAACATTTATTCAAAAATGTATAAACAGAAATTGGGCTATCCGAGTCAAAATTACTTCGTAAGAAGAATTACGTGAAAATTATACGCATGTTGTGCTTACATCGAGTAGGTTCCATTGTATTCGAATTGTATTTGAGTAAATTTCTAGTTAAGACTGATAACTCTGTAACCACTTTTGTAAGGCAAATAAAAAAAAAATTACTCGTGGCCAGAAACAGCGAATACGGAACTTGGTATAATTCCATATTTATTACAAATTTCGTAAAAAAAAATCTTTTTAGACGAAAGAGAGGCAACTCCACACAATACCCACCACCAATCCTGTGGATTTCCACTACTAAAGATGCACATTACGATTCAATTTTTATGCAGATCGATTCAAGTGCATACGATCTAACGATTTTTTGTATCGATTTATTTCAATGCGATTTTCAAGCGAATCGATTCAATAGAAAGGCGACTCTAGTCGTCTAGATCAGAAATCAACTAAACATTTTGTAATAATATCATTAATTTTGAACAAAACTAGATACTTTTTTTTAATATTAGGGGTTAAAGTATGAAATTGCCGTTTTATTGCA
>NW_020653945.1:18505465-18516616 GCF_003589595.1 Hyposmocoma kahamanoa
ATTTTCAATACAAATCGGCAATTTCATACTTTAACCCCTATTATTAAGTGACGGGACGAACAAGTCGTGCGGCCGATTATAAGCTACCTCGCCTGTCCATATCAGTTGCAGTGCCACACACGAGCTTTAAATCGCAAAGATCTGAAGTGCACTGCCACTGCGCCCGTCACCCTGAGACATAAGTTGACAAGTCCCATGTGCCTGTAATTTCACCAACACCCTTCAAAATAGGACCACAGAAATAGTGACATTACTGCTTGGCGCCAGAAACAGGTAAGATGGCAGTACTATCTTAGACGAACTCTTTCACTCTACTGCTAACTAAGATTTACGACAAATATTTAGTTGTAAATAGTTTTTGCCCTCAAATTCGGGCGTTAATGAATTTGAACCCTATTTAAACCCGGCGTTAACAAACCGCTAGGTTAAAACCCGGGCTCTTGTCCATCTCTGTAAGTGACTATTGTACTTACATATTATTCGTATAATTTAATAATTCATTGCTATAAAATTCACAAATGTATCTATTTATACATTTATTGATACACCATTTCTATTTTGCATATTTTAACCATAACCAACGGTCTGAATAGGGGGTTCCAAATGAGTAGATAAATGTCTACATATAGATACAAGGAGTGGCATATGTAAGTAAGTACAAGCGCGTGGTCATTTAATAACGGACGCACTCAACTTAGCCCCGCACTAGGAAAACCATGTGTCACGGGTGCCATGTAGGTACACACACATAGACAACCACAAATTACACCCAAACTCACGAGAGAAATAAATGTAGGCCATACAAATATTTCTCCCGGCCCGGGAATCGAACCTAGGACCTCTGTGGCAGTCCGGCATGGCAACCGTTCGGCCACGGAGGCAGTTTGTAGCATGGACTGATTTAAAACCACCAAATGTTAATTAATTACTTTTTCGGATTCCGGATTTCCGGAAATAGTTTTACTGCATCAAGGGATAATAAAAATATCCACAATGTCCGCAAAGTTAAAACAAACTATTGCTTGTAGTTTATTAAAAAAATCTTTACTTTGATCATGGGCCAATAACTCAATAGGACTGCTAAACGCGGTACAAGAAAGAGTAGTCTGGTATTTAGTACCTATAATAGAATACCAGATGTCGCGACGAGTACCACATAGCTATTTTTTAACCAATTTGTTTTACATTGACTATATGGTGTCGTTTATTGTATACAGTTTATGGATGCTGCTGCTGCTATTTTTTATTTTCTTTAGAATTAGCTCCATCTACCCATTTTAGCTGGGTTTCATTTTTAAATTTATTTTGTAATGCCGAGTTCATGCAAGAAAGCGAAAAACGCAAGTGAAAGACTCGTGAACCCATGCCATTATTGAATTATCAAAATTATTTTCTGAACTTGAACAAATATGCAAATATTTGTTAAAGTTCAGAAAATAATTTTAAGTCATGATCAAAATTTTTTAATTACAAGGAAAAGAACAAACCACTTATATTTTATATAGTATATATCGTATAGCGCTATCTAGATACAAGACGAGATTTTGACCTTTTTCAGAGATACGATTTATAGTTTGGAGATTAGCAATCCTCTTGAGTTGTCAGCCCATGCTTTGGTGAAAGGTTAGTTATCTGCATTTCTTACATGGCGCCACTAGATTTACTTTAAAATCCAACGTCAGCTTCCTATGAGTAGTTTATACGCAGACATTTATCGACTCATTTGGAACAACCTATTCCGACCATTGTATGTAACAGACCAAACCGAACTTAAAATTCCACACACTCTTCAATTAGGTATTACAAATTTGTGAATTCTACACACCCTATACATTAAAGTATGTAGTCAACGTAAAACTATGTAGTCAGTTATATAAGTATTTGTATTATAAAGCTGGTGCATGATTTGATGTTGTTTGTTGCAGTGTTCGAGATGCTGGTGTGTGCACGGCAGTGCGCGCGACGACAGTCGCTCTCGCTCACATTTGGCGAATTCTGCGTGTTTGCCGCGGAACTTAGACGATGGTCACGACAGACCCGGCAGTAAGTCATCTTTACCTAGTTCTTAGAATATAATGACAATACTACTATTACTAATACTATAAATCTAGTCCATACACCAAAGGCAAGATATGTATAAAAACACACAGAAATGTTGCAAATTCTCACAAGTTACATACTACTTCTCAGGTGGAAATAGGTTGCACCAAACATCACCTGTTGCTTTCTCTATTCGCTAAAGAATCGATGCGACGAAGATTCTCATGCACTGTTGTCTCTTCCGGGTGTATAAGAACAAATTCAAAATGTATATGGACACGTCCAAACTAGAGCAGTAGGGATTTTTGATACCGGGCTCTCCTAGTTTACGCTCCAGTCTTTCACAAATATTAAATAAATAAGCTCTGCTTATTAGTTCTTTGTCGTTTATTGTGTGAAAAAACAAACAATAACATGGGACATGATAATCAGACATCATTATTTAAGCAACACCTTTTCCTTATTTTGATGTTTCAATGTATTTTATTTAATAAGTAATAACAGAAAAGAATGAATTTATAAAACATTTTTTTTAAAAACGTTAATGTGAATTATAATAATAGAAGTGTAACATGTATTATTATTTTCTCTTATGACATAAAAGTAATGTATTACTGGTTTTCGTATCTGAGCTATAAAGTCCTAATATTTATGTTGGACGTAATTTATAGTCATTAGTATAAGCCTTACAAAGGAAGGCGGAGACCAAGGTATACCAGTTACAATTCATTTTTTGACATTTATTGTTTCGGCTGTTAATCATTCTCAAACGTGACTATTATATCATGATCCCTCGTTGTTATGACATATTTTGATGAAAATATCTTAACAATCTTTAAAGCGTTGCCAATGATAGTTTAGAGAGGTAGTTTCAAGGTTTCTTAAGTTTTTCAACATGATTATAGATTTCTCAATTGTTGGTTTGCGCCATGAGCAATGACGCAGTATTATACGCGTTATGTAGTATGTAATTGATATGGTATAACATTTTTTCATTTTCATGGCCTTGTGCCTATTGCGCATAATACAATGGTGCAATCCTGTGGGTGTATGTACCACAGCATTCTGAATAGGTAGTTAACTTCAGGTTGTCTATTCCTTCAGCTCTATACTTGGATGAGCTCGGTAGCCCTGCGGTTTGAGATGATCTCGAGATCGATTCCCGCTTGGGTCAATTTTGATAACTAGTTTGTCTAGATTAATTCTGGTCTGGGTGTTTAGGGCATTGCCCCAGAAGTTAATTTCTTTGTTACTCATAGTACAGGATAATATTGGGCCCAGGGCATTTGCATTGGGGCTTTGTTTCCAATAGTTCTATTTTGGGATGTAACTATAAAATTTTGGTATACCTGAAAAAATGGACACATGCACCAGAGTTGTTTTATTGTGTATATAAGTGTGTATAAGACACTTGTCTACCACTTGCACCGAAGAAAATTCCGCAGAGGACAAGCATAACTTTAATTAAGTAGATACCTCTCTGTGTAAGTAAGTAGGATACGCATTTGTAAATAAGCCATACTGAACTCAATATTTGTTTTTAAACTTGATTCAATAATATCCATGTACCTCTATATAGTTACACAAAATTTAGATGCAGGTTTAACATGTCCGCTTATGAGTATAAACATTAACAAACGTACAAATTTACAAGAAACAATACGAGGTTATCTGGAAAATGTAGGAAAATAAAATTAATTATATAACTAAGCCGTAAGTTTAACAAGCTTGAGGCGCGAAATGTCGTCTCTTGTATACGACATTATTGTTGCGTCACGTATGCCAATAACTTTTGAGAAGTGAGAAGAAGCGTCGGCGCACGCGTCCACTTTCTGAATAACAATAAACAAGTTACCCGGCGCAAGTGTCGTGGCGATTAGTGAATTTATACTTGCTCTGACACAAATTATCTAATTTGGAACCAGGTAATCGGTGTGATTGCCTGGCACATTAGTGATACCGAATCTGTACCGAATACCGAATTTGATCTGAACCTATAACTGTACACGCTGTGTGCATAAGTGTGTGTCTGAACAGGACACTGCTCCGGCACTAGCCCGGAGAGATAGTAGATAAGAGCTAGATATCCTCCGGTCCAGTTGCGTAGGACCTTGGGAACTGGAGAGACGCCGTTTTTCGGGAAGTCAGCGTGCCTTACAGCTCTGCCACTAAAGAGGAGATTTGGTAGACGGTTTAAAGTCGACTGCTCAGCGGTGTCAACCGTTATACAGCTCCAGTACCTATCTGGAAAATATGGAGGGTGCTGCACGTGCATCCGGGGCGGCTCACTTAAGGCCTTTCAGAAAACCGGATTACGTCCCTGCAAACGGGCTGATTTTGGGTTAGGACCTGACTTAGATGGTCCCTGCGCGGGCATGCTCACGCAGATCATAGAGCCCTTCTCATATACCCGAAGGGTCGATAGGGAAGATCACTATAATCAAAATTAATATAGAAACATATGGGGCTGTACATGCTGAGTTCAGACCTTTACTTTAGGTATGTCTATCAAGACATCTTAATACCCAACAAAATAATTACAGGGTACAGTCAAGATGGAATATCGACACGCACGAATACTCGTTGATATAGATCTAGAGAACGTGTCCTGAATATCAGATGTCGTGACGGAGGTTACGTCACCCGAAGATTATATTGGCAACTATTGAACCACGAATTTGTTACATGTGACTTTAAACGCTCTTGCAGTATATGCAGGGTTCGAAGGAATAAATAATAAAATATGATAATTAATTATCATTAATCACGGTAAATGTCATCATGAATGTACCTTGATATTTACACAATTATAATTGAATGGTTGGGCCTACCGCCTCTCAAGCAGAGGCCATAAGTTAGAATTCGAGTTCGCACCTCTGAGTTTCTCGAAATTTAATTTGAAATTTTCCATGAGCTTTTCGGTGAAGGAAAATATTTTGATTAAACCTACTCGTCGTAGAAGATTCACAAAACCCACATTGGGCCAACGTAGCGGACTATGGCCTAAAACCCTCGCCTGAGAGGAGACCCGTGCCCAGCAGTGGAACGTTTGAACAGGTTGATAGTGAACAGAATGCTACTGCTAGCAACGTAGTGCCATGTTATCAGAGTTGTATCCAAATGTATCAAATGTCAATTTCAAAAAAAGTCTCAAACATCAAAATCAACAAAATCGTTTTCCTAAAAGTTTTTTTTCGTGTTTATCACAGACATATATCTAGATAGACGCCGCAAGTACAGCAATTTGTATGAAAACCAAGCGTGCCACATTTTTTTACACACTATGACGTCACAAGAACTATTTACTGATGGAAAAATCCTTCCGCTCGCTCTAAATCGATTGATTGAACGGAAGACACGTAAACACGCGTATTCCATTCAATTAATCGATTCTAATTAGAATATTTTTTATTCAAGTATTTGTTGATTAGAAGTAGTTGTAATATTAATATAGTAGAAAAATACTAGAAAAAGATAGTTAAGTCCTTTATTTTTACTTGTTTTTAAAAAATGTTGATTACTTAAAAAAATTGAGACTAATTTTTAATCGACTTCAATTATAAAAATTATTGTCCGTCCAATAAAATGAGCTAATTATACTACATCTTTTTGTAATAGAAGATCTTATCGATTAACTTAAATAATGAAAACGCGCGTCAATATATGAACTGCGACTGTCTTAATTAATTTTACGAGATTGTTTTCTGTTGGTAATTGATCAAATTGATGAATGGCAAGACAAATGAAAATGTTACTGCTGACAAAATATGGTAAAATCTTATTAATCAGAAGAGGTTTACTTAATGACGGCCTCGTGTGAAATTTCTGTGATTTGTTTATTATTTCTCGGATTACTAACTCTGCTACTCTGCATATGTGGATAGAATCTTAGGTGGAATAAACTAGACCACCATCGTCCTCGAAAGCAACGAACTCATACATACTCGTATGACCAACTCCAGGTTTTTGTAAAGACATGGCACTGTTAATTCTTTGCATTATATATTTTTTTGTATTACGCGTACTACAAAAAATTTGTGAAATTTAGCAATCTTAAAATAGTTACACGGATACAATGGAAACAATATTATTTTCAGTTTTATTGTCTTAATATTGATTTGTAATGATTAAAAGTTAAGTTGAACTTATTTATTGACATATATCTCTTAAATATTTTGTTTATTTTTTATTTAATTGCACATGGTAAATGATTTTTCGTTAAAGAAAAATACGCGATGTTTATTTCGTAAAATTATGAAAGCGCCATCTATATGCTCCTTGGCGAAACTAACAGTTGACACTACTATAATTCCGAATTGACAACGTGACTATCAAAACTCAACTTGTTTTATTTATTTTTCTTCATGAAAATGCGGAATAATTATTGAAAACAATGTAATTTTAATAGATTTTATTATTACATACTTTTATTTTTTTAACTGTCGAAATTCTCTGAATGTAAATAACATGAAGTACTTAAACATTATACTACAATAAGACGATTCGGAACATCAAAAAAGAAAGAGATGGCATTATATAGTTCACATATCGTTATCTCTTTCCCATTTTTAGTAAGGAATAGACAATATTGGGAAATCATTCGTTCTTTCAATCACTTTTGCAATAATACATTACTTGGTTGACAGGTTCGTCATGGTACGAATATGAGTAATATTATAATAAGATTGTTTTTGGAAAGGTTATGGTAGGCCCCCTGATAATAGATACTACAAAATTGAAAAAAAAAAGAAACGTTACTAAACGTTATAACATAAGTGTTATAGAATTTTTTTATAATATTGCTAAGGTCACAATAATTTCCATCCCTTTGTTTTCAAAATCGATCAGAATCGAGAACAGTGTTGCCTGACGTATAAATCACTAAATGTTACATTTGGCCAAAGAAATGTACAAGCGGCCGTAGCACGAAACTGAATGCATTATACAAAAGTGCGTTCGTTCGATATTCATGACGTATTAACAAAGGGTCGTAAATATATCGCACCAAGTAAAAGTCGCAGTGTATTACAAATATGAGGCATACACTCTGTTGCAAATTCGTTTTGTCGAAATTCATACGAAACCAAAATAATTGTTTTTAAAATTAATTATGCATCTTCTGATTACAAAATCACTTGCCCGTGAAAGGAAACGTTCCTGTTTACCCGTTTACCCACAGTTATGGTGCTTTGCAGTTTATAGTGGCACAATATGCATTTTTCGCGTTTTCGACTGGTGTTTATCTACAAAACGGTCGAGAGTGTTCTGAAGTGTAGCAGCGGCAAGTGAATTTCACTTACTTTGGGCACGCGAAGTACGTACATTTGCGGCGTCTATCTAGATATATTTTTTTTTTTTTTTTTAATTTATTTATTTATTTATTTATTTCAGGCAACTAGGACCCATAGATACATACCTTACAGACTAACATAACATATATGTCTGTGGTGCTTATAAAATTTTCACACAGTTTGTCTTTTTTAGCCAAAATTAATGAGATAAAACTATGAATCAGCACGTATAATTATCATAATAATTATAAAGAAATTAAATAACTTGATAATTTCGAAGCCTGAGTACCTTATGTAGTTGAGTAGCATAATCGATTGCAACGCTTGCATTGCAAGGCTAACAATAATTGTTAAATCCTGTTTCTTGGAACAAAATTTCGCAAGTAGTGTTCGATGTTTTTATTAGCGAAACTGTTTTATCCAAATGTGTGTGTGAGCAATAAATGATTTTCAAAACCAACACGTCACTGCCACTGCGCCTGAGACATAAGTCGACAAGTCCCATATGCCTGTAATTTCACTAGCACTCTTATCCTTCAAAAGCGGAACACAGTGATACTGACATTACTGCTTGGCGCCAGCAATAGGTAAGGTGTCAGTACTTCCCTGCTGCTAAATCCATATGTCCATAAATCCTTGAAATGCGTTAGATATTTTTTTGCCACAGTCCAATTAGAATTAGTCGTGTTGGTGGGAAAGTTTTAATTGCCGTAAGGGCACAGACGGTGCCTTTGTCGAGTTTGCAATGCATCATTCATCATTATAAATCCGTCGATGACGTTAACTTGAACCAATGCAGTAGCTTGCCGCACCCGATCTTGAACCGTCTGCCTCACCGCTGCCGGGTGCCCACGACACACGCGAGCATTGACCTTTCAATACCACACATGGAAACATTTTTCATGCACTGAATCACGACACACAACTTGCACTTCTATACTATGCTCGATTTATCTCGTAAACAAGACTTACACACTGGATAGTACCATATTACCAGCGACTAGGCGGATAAAACGTACTTTGCTAGCTCGTATTACCGCGAAGTTAGAGTACAGCTAGGCTTACATTATTAATTGAATTTAATCCGTTTAGTCGTTGCAACGTTGAGTAGCAAAGATCTGTCCTTTTCGCAGTTGTGAAATATAGTTTCTCGTCCTAACTTGTGTGGTCTCTTGCAGGAACCCCACAAAGCCAGAATCACCCAACTGGAGCCTCGACAAAGAACTGCGGGATTTAGACGCGATATGCAAACACGTGAATGGTAAGAACACTACAATGTTTTTTTATTACTCGCACATTGCCTGTTTATTGACCTTTTATGTCATATTAAATGTTTATGCCATAAAAAATGTACAATGACAAAGTAAATACGAAGTTGACACAAGAAATTTTATTTTTATATTTTGTTCGCGTCTTGTTTCGTCACATGAGGACGCGGAATCGCTTTATTTCGCGTTGCGGAAGGTCGATTGGAGACAACGTCGAGGCGAATCGTGAATAGTGACTAATATTTCGCACGGTACCAATCCAGAAATACGCGTCTGGTAGTGCCTGCAGCACAGCTAACGTGTCTTGCTTGCGACTTTAGTAAAATCGCTGTACGGTGTTGGTTTAACATCTTTACGTATTGACACACTCCCACTACTTGTAATGTATTAGATACTTACGCGTTTGACTTCGCGTTGTTCGCCGCACGTGACTCCCTGGAAATGATGCTATGGCATTTCTTTGTCAAATCAATTCATTATATACAGACTAAACAGTCTGTAGTAGTTTAGATATGGGAGGCGTTAGTTGTTAAAACTATTCTTTAATGTAACTGTTTTGATTACTAAGATAAATACCAACGTCCAAACAATACAACATCATTAATTATTGTAGCACATTTCAAACATTTATACTGCGCAGCGTGTAATGGCAGGAACGATCTTAATTTTCCACATTTTGTTCGTTTGATTCACGGTCGGATTGCTTCGAATTCGCACTTGTTTTATAAACACTAACTACATTGTTTGGTTAATTTCAACAACCAGCATTAAGTTTAACCCTTTCATGAACATTAACAGCGTTTACCCTAAAATTTAATATTATATTGTGATAGTACGGGGTACCCCGTTTCGCTATATGGATCTCAAAAAACTAACTACGGGCCTTACAGTGCGATTTCCAAGTAGTATCTGTATAGTTGCCGCCTACTGCTTTTCCATAGACAAGTATCAACAACGTACTGACAAAATTCAATGATTAAGAGCCTATGTACACGGCGTATTTTATACGCGCCGTAAACGCACGGCATCTGCGCGTATAAGCGCCGCAGACGCGCTGTAGCCACACGTATTAATTTTAGTTTTGTTTGATAATTTCAGTTAGTTTTTGAAATGAAGCAACTACATGAAATTCTGGCGGACCCGAACTTGGGTATGGACTCGCCGGGGTTTGTAGTTAGTTGCAGGGACGAACACGTTCATGTGCCCCGGTGGTGTGTGGCCGGGGCGTTCGTCTCGTGCAGCTAGCGCGTCTTAGTAGCGGTCTAGTTGAGGTCCTTCCGGCCGCGTAGGAATCCGGGAACTGGAGAGAAACGCCGTTCATTCGGCGTCAGGAAATGAGCGTGTCTTACAGCTCCGCCACCAATGAGGAGATTTGGTAGTCGACTTAAGTCGGCGGCTCAGCGGTGGCAACCGTTAGTCGTGCGGAGCGCGACGGGAAGTGAGCGTGCCGTACAGCTCCGGTGCCTATCTGGAAAATAGGGAGGGTGCTGTACGTACACCCGGGGCGGCTCACCTAAGGCACTAGCCTTATAGAGAACCGGATGAAGTACGTGTAAAACGTGCTAATCCGGGTATAGGGCTTAGATAGTCCCTATGCGGGTTCGCTCGCACAGGTCATAGTGCCCTTCCCGCGTAACCAAGAGGTTGATAGGGAGAGGCACTAAAAACAAAACTTATGTAAAAACATATGGGACTGTCCATGAAAGAGTTAATGCTGTAATAGAGATAAGGTATTTGACAAAGAAATGGAACCTTTCAAGCTAATAAATAATCCGAGAAGTGTCTGTTTATCTGTTGTCGTTATAAATATTTTATAAATGTGAATGAGAATATTATGTCATTTGGCAAGGTATCACGGAAATTGAGCCACACTGCATGGGCTGCATCACACATTACATTATACGAGTAGTAGTACTAAATCGCGGTGCGGCAGGCAACAAATTATATTCCATTAATACTTCCTGCTTCACTCTTGGATGAATAGTTTCCCAGTCGGCAGGGCCAATTAAGTGTCATCATGACAGTATTTTGTTGGTGATCAAGGAATTACGAGAATGAATTAGATATCATAGTACTAAGATAATGATATGACAAAGAAATGAGGACACCTATTGTAACAGATGTATAGCCTACTTTATTCAATCAAAACAGTACCCACATTTCAGTAATAATATGCATCGTATAAATATACTAACAAAGACGTAAAGTTTACAATTGTTTTAGAGTATGATGCTTCATCTCAATATACATATATATTTTTTTTATTGTACCTACGAACGCGTGACATTCTTTACAAGTAAGTTATCATGTCGACTTAGCAACCACGGGTGTAATATGCAAGTAAAATCATTTATTGTCTTTTAAATATCTTAACTTGTTCATCCACTCGTAAAATCGGCGTATGTTGTGTAACTACCAAAATAAATTCAAATACGAATTCATTTTGCTTCACTAGTATTCTCTATGTTCGCTGTCGGATCAAGACTGAGCTGCCAGCCACAGCGTTTCCGCACTGTATCCGATTCGTATTCGTTTCGTATCCGAGACCATGC
>NW_020653945.1:18516626-18574132 GCF_003589595.1 Hyposmocoma kahamanoa
ATCTAGAAAACTTGGACCCACTTCGGATTGTCGCTTGTGCACTAAGTCTGATTCGAACCCGAGAAAATACGAATATCGCTTGTACACCTAGATATAAAATTGTCCCTGTGACATTTCCGACCGTCATTTCTCGTATTCGTTCCGTATCCGAGACTATACAAATCTAGAAAACTCGAACCCACTTCGGATGCCGCTTGTGCACTAAGTCCTATTCGAATATCGATACGAATATCGCTTGTATGCCTAGGGATAAAAAGATCCCTGTGACATTTCAGACCGTGGTTTCTCGGATTCGGAACTGATACGAATCAGACGTAGTGCGCAAACGCGTCTCTTACGACGGCTTTTTTAATGACTCTAGTGGAGGTGATAGTGTTAGGTGTGAGCCTAAGCCCAGGCTTCGTTTTGCGTTATACTTGGTTTTTGTCTTACTAATATAAAGTGGTCTTGGTCTTGCAAAAATGCAAGAACAAGGTGGTTTGACCACATACACCACTTTGGGAAACTGATGCGAATCGTTTCATATGGGCTCTTCGGCACAGGCATGTTTGTGTCTATAATAAAAATTTATCAGTTGATATCGATACCATAATTCCCTTTTCTAGAAATACAAGTGATAGGTGACAGTTTGCAGATTAGTTTCTTTTCAACCCTTGGTCAGTTTTAATAATAATAATAATAATAACGCAACACACTCATAGCGTCGCACTAGGGAAACCGTGTGTCGCGGGTGCCATGGACACATACATAGACAACCACAAATTACACCCAAACTCGCGAGAGAAATAAATGTCGGTTTTACACATACTTCTCCCGGCCCGGGAATCGAACCCAGGATCTCTGCGTGGCAGTCCGGCATGGTAACCGTTCGGCCACGGAGGCAGTTGTGTTAATTTACGTCCTCTGTCCAAAAAGTAACTATTGTTTTTCTAATTTCTGCGATAAGTAGAATTCCTATGCCTAATATTTGTATAAGCGCTAATCCCCATTCATAAATAATGTACAGACATTATTTATAGATGGGGATTTGCATATTTTTAAGGTAAAAAAGTAAATATCGTAAATTCCATAGTTTATTATAATGGATATAGTTTCGGTTCGAAATCGCATAATTTGCTCTGTTCCTCTACTATGAGCTTACTGTGACAATCAATGATATTGGTGACAGTTGCCTCTAGTGATCGCGTAAAGTATTTGACAATTTTGTATGGCAAGTTGTTCAGCGCCCTCTAGTAGTCTCAAGAAGAAGTTATATTTTACATTTATTTTTTTACTCTAGCGACGAATGTGACTTACTATAGTAAAGGTACTGTTTAACCCGTGGCCATGGTGACCAGATACGTTGGTTTGTAAAAAAAAAACAATATACGCGTTTTAGTATCAGTAGAGCTTCTTGTGAAAGAGTTCGTCCAATATAGTACTGCCACCTTGCCTATTTCAGCCGTCGAGCAATAATATCAGCATTACTGTGTGTTCCGATTTTTAAGAGTAAGGGTGCTAATGAAATTACAGGCACATGGGACTCATTTCCAATGGTATTTAAATAGTTAATTAAATAACATATACGACTATTAGGGTCGTATTCTAGAACTCTACTCAATGCTCAAGTCAGGACTTTAGTATGATTGAAAGCACTAGAAATCATACTCAAGTCCTTGCCATTAGGGTCGTATTTCCAGTGCTTGAAATCATACTCAAGTCTGCTCAAATCCTGACTTGAGCATTGAGTAGAGTTCCGGAATACGTCTCTTAGGGTCGTATTCTAGAACTCTATTCAGTATGATTACGAGTGTTTTAAACCATACTCAAATGACGTGTTGTAAGGGACGATATTACGCAGTCTGAAACACCTTTAGATATGCAGTTCGTTAGCCCTTGCCACTTAAACGAACGTCTTTTGTCACGTTGTCATGAAACGGTCTTCACATTCGCGGAGTATGCGATCATCGTACAGGTATAATTGGCGGCTGCTTATACAACCATTCTGATCGTTTGGCTTATGCCCCCGCGACTCGTGGCCTGATGCGTAGGATTTACGTCAATCCATACCGCATTCGACTAATGTGTAATAAATAATATTACAGAAACATATAGGTATTTAATTAAAATTGACTGCGTATTTATTATGGGTTTTGGTTATTAGGGGTTATGGTACAACTAATGATTTGACTTATTGCCTGTCCAGCAGAGGCCGTGGGTTCGGACCTGGGCTCGCACCTGTGAGCGTTTCGGAATTTATGTTATGTGCGAAATTTTAAGTTTAATTTGAAATTTACCATGAGCTTTTCGGTGAAGAAAAACATCGTGATGAAACCAGCATGCCGAAGAAGATTCACAACGCTCGGAAAAACGTATGAAGTCCCCAAACCCTCACCTGAGAGGAGACCCGTGCCCATCATTGGGACGTGTAAATGGGTTGATCATTATGCTTGTATAGATTTTAATAATCTGATAATGAATATAATATATTTCAATTCTATTTTTGTAGGTTTTCAACTATTTTTCGTAGGAGAAACTTTAGAAAACTTGTTATTATAATTGACGTTATATAGCGTGTCTCATTTATAATAATAATGATGTCATTGTTATTATTACCCATATTGAAAAGGTATACCTTACCATTCTGTCGTCGTCGTAGTTTAACTGTACCTACTGTCATTTAATCATCATTTAATAGATGCCTTATTATTAAATGATATCGTAACCGCAAATATAGGTTTATTTATAATTTATATTGTTGTTGTATCGATAGCATACATTACATTATCGTGACCCAGAAATTAGCGACGTTGTCCGCGTCACAAGTAGCCGCTATGCTGAAGAGTGGAACATGTTTGCCATCATTGATTTGCCAAGTGGGGCGTAAGTTACTAACTGGTAATAGTACGTCGTTGCATGTGAGCCCCTTTCAGGCACCCTGTATAATATTTATATTATTAAAAAATAATTAAATTTGGTTCTCAATTTGGTTCAACAATGGTAGAGCAGGGAGAACCCTTGAAGCAAATGTATGATTGTGTCGGGAAAGCCTTTCAATAAAGGCTACCCTATATAATATTGTATTATAAAGGATATTGTAATATGAAAGAAGCTGTTTTAATAGCTGTACGTGCACATAATAATTTTAACTGTTGGTGTTTAAAATGACGGAAATTAGTATGAACTAAATATCCAGAATGATAAATAATACTACATAATAATACAATTTATATCCTTGATGGACTTATTATGGAAAGCTGAATTTTAAACACTAAATAGTTTGTTGGTTCCGCAAATTCTTAAAAAGGTCGAAGTGGGCATAGTTAATGCCGTGAGCGACCTTTCGCCTCTTCCGTGCTACTATAAACTATACACGGAATACGGAAGCGATGATGTTCGCTGCAGATGTACGACTGTACAACGTACGTACTATAGCGTAGCGCCTACATTTTCGGCCGACGACCGATAAGTAACATGATAATATCTACTGTAAGTTCACGGTGTTGAAGTCGATAGCGAATTGTACCGCGAATACAAGAGGAATTACAATTTGCCATACAAATATTTAACGCCGTCGCTAACCGCTGTTCACACTGTAAACTCGTGGCACAGTTTAGATGACATACTACAATATAACGTAAACAAACTTCACACGTCATCTTCCTTATCTCCCGGACGAAATCGTTCCGCAAAATAGAGTTTGAAACCTATTCATTTCAGTTTACTATACGGACGACACATAAGATCAAATAGGATTAAATTGTGTACGCAAATTCCACGAATAATTGCTGAAAGTAGTATTTATTTGCACGAGTTCGTATTCTCACGAATAAAAGAAGTAACAAAACAATAATATTTAACTATGATTTATTCTTATAGCAGCATTCGCGCAACGTAATTAAAGTGGACGTAAAAGTCGAACTCTACCTCTAGACTCTTACAAATGTCAGAAGGGCATTATTAAAAGAAATGTTGATCTGCTGTTAGGTATAGTAGGAATTACTTGAAATGTCCGAATCCACTTGAGCGCTTATCTTTTAAACAATGACATTGTATTCATTGTTAATCTTGATAATTGGAATTTATTTTCTTTGAGAGTTTAGTTGCAAAAACATTAATGAAAAAAAAAATAATGAAAATAAGTAACACTACATTAAATATTGATATATTTTTAAGTTCCTGCAATACATAGTTTTATTTAAATATATTTAATTCTTATATTATGTTTCCAAGTAGTGAAGAATAGTTTATTTTTTTAATGTTCTAATTTTTATCTGGCACACAATAGATGAAGCCGTGATAGCCTAATGGTTTGACCTACCGCCACTCAAGCAAAGGCCGTGTATTCGAATCCAGTCTCGTACCTCTGAATTTCTCGGAATTTGTTTGCGAAATTTGATTTGAAATTTACCATGAGCGTTTCAGTGAAGAAAAACATCTTGATGAAACCTGCACGTTGAAGAAGGCTCAAAACCCTCGGGAAACGTGTGAAATCCCCAATTTGCATTAAGCCAGCGTGGCGGACTATGACCTAAACCCTCGCCTAAGAGGAGACCCTTGCCCAGCAGTGGGACGTATACATTTCTTGATGATGATGATGACTCAATAGGTTCATAATAAAAAATAAAAATTTGTCTATTATCATTAGACACCGTGAGACTAACCACCGTTGCACCGTAAAATTGCAAGTGGCAAATATTATTCAGAACAGTATCAATACGTTGCACACCGTTTTACCCCAACAGCAACCCAACTGTTACTTTCAATTCAAAACGTGATAATCTAGATGATCAACCATTGCAAATTGTACCTTCTATCGTTGGCTGAAAGACGCTATTGAAACGTAATATTTTTGTTTCCTTCTTTTCATTATGAACTGAAGATAAGTGGTTAGGCTTAAAACTGAATACAATGCTACTGTTTAAAAGATAAGCGCTCAAGTGGATTCGGACATTTCAAATAATTTCTACTGTACTTAGAAGCTCAAAGATGTACAGAAGTCATCATAATTATTCATCATTGATCTAATGAAATGTGATGACGGATAAAGTTTGTCATGGTTATAATAATGACCGGTTTAAAGGATATCTAGCTAATTACCCTGTTCGGATTTTGTGTGTCATCTCTTTGTATTATAATATATGAAAATGCGGAATTGGCTAGAGTTGAAGTGTGGAGTCTGCGTAGCGCGCACGCCAGTTTGACGCTGGCCGTCCGGTAGAGAGCGCGCACGCGCGAGTGCCCTTCTGACCGTCGCAGCGATGCCACCAACTACGATATTAGTGCCCTGTGCGTGCATATTTCGTAAATATTCAAATCATTTCTATATTAAACCCAATAAACACATCAAATATAGAATGTCCTCAAACAATACATTTATCACCAGGCAAATTATAAAAAACATTGTTATTACAACACCCACGACGCGTTTCGTATCTCTTGTTATATATAAGTGCTACAAATTTTTAAAATAGTTATAGTCGTTTTGAATTTTGGCAAGTGTCCTGTGTTGAAAGTTCAGTCAGATTGTGTTGGTTCATGGACGTTGCAGAATATATGGATGAACATAGCGGAGGAAGCAACGAAGTCATCTGTTGACCACACGCTGTGTTTACGTTTTGGTTTTGGCATTGAACGGTGTTCCCGAATTGGATGATTTGTTGTTTGGCCACAATTTGTTCTCTACAATATAAACATGAATGAATCGTATGTTGTTCATTCATACGACCTTTGGTATTTGAAATGATATATCACATTTTTTTATCTTTTAAGTCTCTCCCTGTGACCTTAAACGGTATTGACTTTTAAATCTTTGAAATTACAATCATTTATTATGTTGAGAGTGTGCGTTAAATCTTTGAAATATTATACATATCCTAATACTTAAGTTCTCAACTTTTCTTAGTCTTGTATCACCATTTTGGGTATCAGCAATTTGCAAGTGGGTGTCTCGTACGGAGTACATACATGTGGTGCGCCCACGCACTCGATACTCATCATTCATCAATCATGAGCGATGAGTGAGCGGCTTGAGCAGTTGAACGACCAGTCGCTCACCTTATTCACCTCGAAACTTTCTAATCCAAGCTGCATTCACTTATCCGCCTTTGATAGGGGAATTAATTGCCATATTTATTAATCACTTACCCATCTGTTGTTAATTAATTTTATATACATGACTTTATTATTACTAAAACCTGTTCTCTGTATTATTTGTTAATTATGTTTATAGTTCCTGCATTTTAAGGATGACGATCTGGTACTTTTCTGATTTGTTCAAATCTACTATGAAAAAGTATTTGGTATTATTACTTAATCACAGGATTGCAGATGATTAACAGAAGTCACAGTTAAGTGGTCCTATCTTAATAAGATACTTGACATTTGCCAACGAACGCTGTGGTTTGAACTCACGCTATTGCGTGTCCGACCGCAGTACAATTGTTAGCAATTAGCCGTTCTTCTTTTGCGTGCCTCCATCTCGTCTTAGAAATAGGGTCAATTTACGTCTGACGAGTCCTACTTAGTGATGACACTTGTCGAGTTAAACTACGATTTACTGCGCATTATCCGAGTACGATAAAGCCGTAGGAGTTATGTTGTAACAGTTTTTGTAGGTGAATATTGTTTATATGTTCCCTACTCATTCGATTTCATAAATTAGTCGTCGAATGTCATCTTTTTCTTCGTGTACATTTTCACATCCACATTTTATTACGTTGTACAAATGCTGTTATAACTTCGTTTATAGGACTCGAGTTAAGTCGTAGTTACATATTGTTATTGTATTCCTTTTTATTGACAGAAGCGTGTAGTGTTTATGGAATTATTCATTCAAATGACGTAGACAGAACGTTAGGTACGATATTTCAGAAGTGAGCGTGGGTTTTGTTCGCGTAATCTCTATACAGGATAGTTATAAGATGTTTAAACTATCTACGCGTTAGCTAGAGCATTTAATATTTTCCTATTAACGAATAATTTTGAAATAAATCATCACGTCTTTGCTTTTGTCCATTGCCATTTCGACTTCATAATTCTTTAAGTTTGTGACAGTGGTTCTTTTATAGTTCTCATCAAAATTTTGAAATTGCGATAATTCCGACAATTTGTTGTCAATCTAGAATGTCGCTAGGTATGTTTATGTCCTGTATCTGATCCCTAAACCTTAAGAAATAACAATGAATGTGATGTATAAACATGATAGTTTGCAGTTACAGTAGGTACGCAAATAAATTTACATAATCAGACAATTAAGATCCATTTACAGGGCCATAAATTGAAAAGTTTAATGTCAAATTGCCATGATTTGAATTGATTGTAGGTTTTAGTTGGTACCAATACTTGTACCTCTAATAATTCCATATACACTTGGAGGTTAATGAGTTACGTAGTTACCGATAATTATTTTCATGGTTACCTAGTATCTTTTGATCCAGTCTGTCGACGTCATCTGTAAAGGGAAATTCTTGGGCCAAATGTTTCAAACAAACATTACCTCCATACCAAAATTGGTGCGTCTTGATACGGACTTTTGATAGTTGAATTTAGAATGTAGAATTTTATCTGTTGTTGCATCTTATACCCAGAACCACACAAGTAATGAAACTGTAGCTGTGCGATAGCTATTGCCATAAACTTAACTGTCTCAGTGGCAGAACAGTTACCATGGTGATCTGACACGCAGAGGTCCCGGGTTTGATTCCCAGACCGGGAAAAATATTTGTATGGCCTACATTTATTTATCTCGTAACTTTGGGCGTCATTTGTGGTTGTCTATTTATGTGTCAATGGCACACGCAACACAGGGTTTCCCTAGTGCGGGGCTATGAGTGTGTGCGTTAATAAACAACTACAGGAAATACTTTTATATACATCAGGAAGATGAGTTTCTTACAAGTAAGATAACGTAAAATATGTCGTTGAGGTATCTCTACGAATGCTAAATTCTGTTGTGTATTGTACAGGTAGCGAGGCATCACTGTCGCCGTGTGAGGTGTTTCTGGGCGGGTCGTGCAACCCCACCACCTGGAGGTCCGATATAGCCATACCTATGCTTAAAAAGATGGGCATCACGTATTTCAATCCGGTGAGTGCATCTGTTTATTTATCAATTATTCGTATTGCGTGTTTAATAATGTGTAACTATAAATAAACTTAAATAGCCTGAAATTTTATAATTCACTCGCGCGAATTCAACTCTCATGAAAGTTGCCAAACTTTTAGAGCGGTTTTACACTGCGACGTTTAGTTATGAGTCTACTGCGATTCAGTCGCGATGCAGCAGCGATGCAGTGGGTAATCGGCTACCTTTATGCACACGTGCGACTTAAGAGTTGATACTACCTCATCACAAATCCAAATTTTTCCCATACGGTACATTTTGCTTGGGGTCCAGCGACAGGGATACTGGCTTTATTTCATAATTTATTTTCTTACAAACGAAATTACAGCTATTTGAAAAATGTATAGTCATATAAGTATGCGTGTTCTATAGTTCAGTTTATATTTAAAAAGTCATTGGTATATTCGTATATATAAAGTACTTATTGGATACAGCCGTTTTGTTGTAAATTTTCGAGGAAAGTTTCTGTTTTTTTTTCTATCGCGGAAATTTTTATAAGAATAAATCCTCAATTTTACTATATTTATTTCCAAAGCGATTGATTCATCACTTTCACTGTTATGTGGAATCAACAAAAGCTATATGAGGTTGTATAGACTCTAAGCAGCGATACAATCGCGATGCAAACTATGCACGTTTTTAATTATTCGACATAAGCGACTGTTTCATTGCAGTCGCGCGTTTGCATCAATACAATCGCCTATAAATCGCGAGTGTCGCAATGCAATTGCGCGTTTGTTTTTATCGCTTTTAAAAGTTGCCGTCTTTAACCGCTCTTAGTACCAATACATAAAGCCATCGACCCATTGCCACACTACGCTACGCACACGTTGACTCAGTGTCATTTTGTATGCCTATGTGGATGCGATCGCACACAGCGGCACAGGCATATGCAAAGCACCAACGTGACACTTGTGCTCCGACGGGCGTGGATCCACGGCATGTGTGCACAACGCAGTGGCGGATTTGCAGTCTTGGCCGCCCTAGGCCTCAGGCCATGTAGTCGGTACCAGCCGCCCCTTTCTTAGCACTCATCATATACTGTTGACTAAATGAATTTACTTTATTGCCAACTTTTATCGAAATCGATTCAGAAATTTAATATTTAATATTTTAAATAATATTCATATTTTTCTAGAACATTGATTTGATATATTTGCGTTAACATCTTCTTGACATCTTCAACATTTATCGTCATATTTCAGCCAACTTATACAAAACCTAAATAAGTTATACACTTAAACCTGCCTCAATTCTGTCTGTTGGTGGAAACCGCATAAAAATCCGTTCAGTAGATTTTGAGTTTATCGCGATCAGACAGACACATAGACGCGGTAGTGATAATATGTAGTAATATAGTGATTATACATTACATTATAGATATGCAACATATCTATATTTTAAATATAAAATGAACGAAAGTGATTTAGGTAGATCATTGTTATACAATGCGATGCAGTGCGGCGGGCACTATGTGGGTACGGCGGGCCATAACGTGCGTGAGCCTTTAGAATCAGTGAATTTTTTGTCACGATTGACCGCCCTAAGCCCGGGCCTACTGGGCCTTAGGGCAAATCCACTACTGGCACAACGTGTGCCGCTATAGCCCGACGGTACCAAATAGACCTAAGAATATTCTTTTACATCATTGGACATTATTTAAAATGTTCTTTGCATAAAAGCAACTACAAAAATAAAAAATCCATTAAATTCATACAGTTATATCTATAAATACATTTATTGATGTAAAGTTATCACGAATGAATATCTTTACACTTTGTAGACTTTCACACTGAGTGTTAAAACAAAAACAAAAGCGCTCCAGTACTATCGACAACATAAATGTTAGAAATTAAAAGGTCAAAGTACTAGACTTCTATTAATGGACGTGTGTAATGTTTTGTGAAATATGATTTATGGCGTTACACGCTATTATACCATCCTTTATTGCAATACAGTGTATTAAAAAATATTTTAAAAACTGGTTCTATACATGATTAAAGCGCCTTTTGTTTCTGCCACTTATAGTTTTATTAACATTAGTATGTTGTTATTATAATTAGCATTGAAATTAATATAAAAAAAAAGAGTCGCCTACACAAAAAGCCATTTTAATTTTTATGTACAAGATGTTAATAAAATCACAAAGACGATGGCATAAATCAAAATTAAAATGGCTTTTTGTGTAGGCGACTCTGTTTTTATATTAATTTAAATGCTAATTATAATAACAACATTCCACAGCTGGGCGTGAATGCCAAGATAAAAGGTTTATATTCATTACAAATATAATGTAATATTAATTTATAAATATAGCCAAAATAAAGTGTTTATTGCTCTCATGTGTTACACAGTGATCTAAAGTTTAAATAATGTAAATATAATCCTGTTAAGGCGTCGCATGTAAAATATGACTCTTGTAAAAATATAACTATAAACCTGTATAAAAATTTAATAGCAGTAGAGCTGCTTGTGAAAGATTCGTCCAGGCCTTTGCCTATTTCTGCCGCCAAGCAGTAATGTGAGCGTTGCTGCGTGCGTCCCGGTCTTGTGGGGAAGGGTGCTACTGAAATTACAGGCACATGGAACTTGTCAACTTATGCCTCAGGGCGACAGGTGCAGTGGCAGTGCCCCTTAGATCTTTGTGATTTAAAGCTCTGAGTGGTGATTGTTATGGATAGGCGTGTCGCTTACCACCAAGCGGACGATTTGTTCGTTCCGTCACTTGTTATCATAAAAGAAAAGAAAAAAAATTGAACAATATGTACACAAAATATGGCTTCTGAGGTACATAGGGAAGCATGTAGGATTAGGGAATCTCCACACTTAGCGGCGTACTTTATATCCATGTAAAAAGAGCGAAAAGACATTGTGCGCTCCGCCTCGGGACGGTCCGAGCGTAGGCGAAATGCGCGACGCTTTTTCACTCCTATTGCGTAGACATAAAGCTTTATCTCACCCGCTCCGCCGATTTTTCGTCGATAAGTGTGAGTATTCCATTATTATTGTGCCGTTCAAATAAAAGCACTTATCTGTTTACGTAACAATATAATTACTTCAACTAAGAGTTTCTATAATTTGTTATCATTATCACATGTCCGAGAAGAAGAGACATTATAATCACAAGGATACGAGTAGATAATGCATGTCCGCCATTTGTTGCGCCGAGAAACGAACGTGTTGAAAAAGTATTTTTTGTACAGTCTAAATCACACGTCGCCTTCGAAATTTAACGATAAAATAATTTATTTATCAGTAATATGGGAGTAGATAACCGCCTTTATAATGTTAATCCGTTCTATTTACATAATTACTTAGGTATTTGTTGCAAGGTCGGTTGAAACTTGCTTGCAACGTACCAAATATATATATAATACAGTACTTAAAAAGTACTTACTACTCCATTTATTACCTTAAATCCCTTAATTGTTATCCAATTAGTTACAAAACAATGAATCAGGAAATCGAATATGTTTAGTGTAGTTGATTTTGAGATTTTTTTTATTTGTACTGTATTTTAATGGAAAGATTGCATTGCAATGAATATTTAAGTGATTGTAACTATATTCGATGGTATTGTATCAATTGTCTTATGAATTTCAAATACGGTATTGTTATAGCAAGTGGAAGACTGGTCGACAGAGCTGGTGGAAGTAGAGCATCGCGCGAAAGCGTCGGCGCGGGCGCTGTTGTTTGTTTTGGATAGCGAGACGCGAGCAGTCGCCGCCAGTGTGGAGGTAGCCCATCTAGCCGCCGCGCCCAAAGACTTGCTGCTCGTTCTCCGTCCCTATGCGCGGCATCAGAATATCGCCAACGAAACCATTAGTGACCAGTGAGAGTTCTTACTATGTCATGTTTTGCTCTTTCTTATACTTCGTACCACAGTTGTTGCAAAGTTGGTCAATCATCCAAATTATGTTATAATTAACAATAAAAAACAGTCATGCAAATAACTGAAATACCAATTCAATTGTCAAATCATATATTTATAGTTCTAGTGAAAAGGGATACAAGTCAAAAGTGCCAACTTTACACGGAAACGCGAAAAACATTTAACGCTTAATATCATATTAAGTTTTAACTGTTTTTCGCGTCTCCTTGCAAAGTTAGGTTTTTTTACTTATACTCCTTTTCGCTAGAGCCACAGATTTGTACCTAATCGCAATTTTTCATACTTTCAGGGAATATGTAGAGCTAGCTCGAGCACGGGCGACGTTGCAAGAGGCTGTAGAGAGGCGGGGCTTGCCTGCATTCACCGACATTCCCGCGGCATTGCGTTGCGCAAGAGACGTTATTCGCGGCGCGCGGACGAATCCACGGTATTCCCTTGGCCACACCATCATGAGGCTGAAGCGTGCGTTCGACGCGGCAGGCAGCAGAAACGGGCTGATAACGCGCTCGCGGGCTGTGGACGTGTTAAAAGACGTCACGCGAGTCCGACGCGAAGTCGCCGACCGCTGTTTACCACCCAGCATTGATACGTTAGATTTCGAAACGTTCTGCGCTTCAGTAGCCGAGCTCGCCGCGGATGTAGGTCAGTTCCATAATTATTATTATTGTCTCTCTATGGTGCTAAACGCATGGACCTAGAAATTTGTTACTAGCTGTACGTAAACGGGCATGTAAGTAAGTGAATTTGTCAGTGGTTGGTAATGGTACACAATATATCAATGCTGCCTTTGTAGAATAGCGTATGTAGAATCTCAAGTATACTATAATACCAGGTCGATGACCTCTGGTAAATTTGTGATCTCAAGAGTGACTAACTGCTATGTAGATAGGACCTTAAAGAAACGTATACATACATATTAAACAGCTTACCAGAAGTTATTAGATATGAAACTAAAAAATGTAAATTTAAAAATTCACAAATTTTTGTTGAATAGTAATTATACTATTTAAGTATTTTTAACTACATTGAGTGTCAGTTTGTAACTTTTTGCTCAATTGAGACTCCTTTCGATCCTGCAGTCAAACTTTATATACAGTATTGTACCCCTTTTTAAATTCTAAAAATAAAAACCTTGTCACGTGGCTACTTTAAGCAACGGAAAGTACGGTGTATTATTCTGAATAAAACTTTTAACTTATTTTGGTTTGGGCCTCTATTCTTATAAAGGAGGCATATGTATGTGGATAATTCGAGAGCATGGTTTCTAGGTCCATAGTGCTTGTGGTTAACACGGTGTCGGGTAGTGCTGGTGGTATGAAGGTGGTGGTTTATTCAGGTGTGTCGACGCAGCCGGCGGCCGGTGTGGCGGCGCGCGTGCGCCGCGCGTTCCGCTCTCTGTGCGACCGACTCTCTCCAAACTTGTCCATAACCGGTGCGTCTCGCCTTCGCGTCTTTCACCTATTGACGCGCCTTCAAATCTCGCTAATACATTGTTACTACGAACACACAACTAATACTACATTTCACACTTGACATCAAAGAAATAAGGTTTCTAATTATAGGTACCTATCTCATGGCATTAAATATTAGAAAAATCGAACGACTTTCACCTGGCAATGTTAACTTGTCATATCGACTGTGAACTGGCGACATGTACTATCTCAATTTTGACAACTTTACACGATGAAGAAAAAAAATTTTTGCGTCATTTATATAGCCTCTGGTTTATTAAATAAAAATACGTAGTGCATGTGTAATAAAAATATTTAAAAACTACGTATTTTTATTTAACAAATCAGATGCTGTATAAATGACGGAAACAATTTTTTCTTCGTCCTGTAAAGTTATCAAAATTGAGATAGTACCGATTGCCAGTTCACAGTCGATATTTCAATTCAAAATATTACTTGTGTCAAATGGCTGTCTGCTAAACATTTTTCACTTGAAAAAAATAATTTTGTAACAATAATTACTGAGAATCCGCTTTAATCTCAAGCAAAAAAACATTGTAATAATATTTATCGCAAAATCAGCGACGAATTAGATGCATCTAAGTCACAATTCACAATTTAGAAGCGGGTCTCAAATCTTGCCGATTAGTAGAAGTAAATAAACTTGATCTTTGAAATTTTATTAAAGCCAAGTCAGTGTATGTGGTATGTTATTTTTATTGGTACTGGAGCTGTTGTTGAGTTGGCAAGACTACAGTGTGCAGATAATGATTGGCAAAAAAAAGATAAATGGCGTAAATGCAAATTCTGGTACATCTATGCAAGTCTTTATTCCAGCCCTCTTTGTCGGCTTTCCGTCGTGGTAACACTGTATCAATCTATTGCGTTATGGTTTTTACCGTCATAAGTTCTCGTCTGCTAATTTGCCACGTTCAGTTTTATTAAACCATCTCGTCAGCTGCCATTGCGAGCTGTTGTCATTGAGTAAACACCGCTTATCTTATCATTCTTATCATTTATCTAGATTCAATCAACATAAATTTCCCTGTGTGTTTCTCTTAACGTTTTATTCAGTACTGGTGTTTATTGTTTTTCTGTACAAAAGCGTTACTAATGGTTTCTTTACTTGTCCATTGTCGTTGATTTTCATTTGCTCTTTGTCACGCATGTTCGTTGCAGTACTAGAAATTGTTTGCCGAAACAGTCATTAGAATAATGTTGCTTTTTTTAATTTAGCAAAATTACAGTCTGTTATAATTATTAATACAAAGATCGAACACTCAGAAAAAATCCTTCGATCCGGCCGGATTCGAACCGACATCTTCTAGCTTACCGTGGCAGACGCTATACCAACTAAGCCACGAAACGAACCAGCGGTCCTCACGAATTTTTCTATGTACTTGCGTCGTAGCTTTGTATTTGGTTTTCCAACGACTTATTAGTCGTAGCGAACAACGTAAGGTCCGCTGGTTCGTTCCGTGGTTAGAATCCGGCGGGATCGAAGGATTTTTTTCTAAGTGTTCGATCTTTGTATTAATAATTATAACAAACTAGTGGAGTAATTTCACAAAAAAAAAATTGAATATCAATTCAATAAAAATTAAAAAAGAATTACAGTCTGTTAATGTTCTTTATGTAAAAATGTATATAGCTATATCATCCAAAAAATAATCTAGTGTGGTCTATTTAAGTATCTTCTCTCATTGTTTGCGTTCATTCTTACAATATGAAGAAGAATTAAATTTTAAACATGTGTTTTTATTGTCGTGTGTTCCGTGCTAGAGTTGTCCAGATACAATCGCCCATAGTCAGATTTAATCACATCATATTAGTCATAAATTGAGTTATCGACTATATTGATTATTTGTCGACAGAATGGCAAAGCCGGAATGGGCAGGAAGCGGAGGCGGTAACAGGAGCTACAGTGAGCGCGGAAAGACGGATGGACGCACAGCGGGACACTAACGGCCGACATGTTCCCAATGCCAGATTACGGGCTTACGGCAGAAAACTTCCCCTGTATATTCCTAAGGTATGTATAGCATCATATATTTGATATTACCAAGGTCAGAATGTAACAATTTAAAACATAATGATAAGGGGTAATATGATCGTCGCTAATATAAACAACAATAGTTAATATAAAACGAAATAGTAGGGCTAAAAAATAAATAAACACTATTATCAAATTGCTACGAAATATCTAAAAACAGTTATCTTCAAACTATTTTTTTTAATAATAGAGTTGTAATCAATTGATCGCTTTATTGTATTTGATCGACTTAATTTGAGTCCACGTAAATATACTAATTGTGTATAAAAAATAAAAAGTCCTAAAGCCAGGTGTGCGTACAGTTAGGTTTCATTATTTCCACTTTTTTAAAACATATAAATCTATTGTCAAAAATTTGACAAGTGATAAATAATTGTAATAATAATAACTCAACATGATAGTGGCCATTAAGGCTTTTGGCAAGTGTCAGATTTGAGCATCGAGTATATAACCAGAAATAGAGACGAAATAAGGGCCATATATTCCTGGTAACACATAAGCGATACAGCTCTTATAAATATCAACTCTCGTTTGCACTAAAATGTAGACAGGCCAACTACTGATCTGTTTGTATGTCTTCGTATATTCCAAAAAATTTTCTATATTTATTGTAATAAAGATAATATCTCTAACAATGCCGTGCTGTTCTATTCGGTGGTGTGGGAAAAACAGCAAAACATCTAATTACAAAACAAACGGAATCACATTTCATCGGTAATTAAATATTAAATATGTAATTTTGCAATTTTTGTCCATTATAGCAAAGCTCAAGTTAACTGGTCGATTTGAAGTGAAACAGTTGACGACACCCATTGACGAAACCCGTCAATTGTTTCGAACTCGGGCTAGCCAATCGGAGCGCAGTTGTCACAGTAATGATATGGCAGAATAGTTTTCAAACAAATTAAATGACATTTCGTCTCTATTTCTGATTATACAACTCGATACATTTGAGAAACATTTATAAAATAGTAATTTATAAAAATATTTAGGAAACGATATCCCTATAATTTTAGTAAGACGGATCATAAACGACAGATTGTCTTTCGCCTTGCGGTGAGCCGTCAGTGCCATATTTTAAAGACGTTTGTTAAGACATTCGTCATGACATGCCAATGAGTAAAGCAGTGACTATGAAGTAACCATTAATAGACGCGATGATTGACGCTGTAGCGTGTCATCTTAGTAACACGTAATCCTAGAATTAAAATACGTCTTACAATTATGTATTGAAGATTTTGACGTCTTATTAAAATTACCTTTATCCGTAATATGCACTTTGAAACAATTAAGTAATAAAATATTACGACGGAAACTAATAAAGGTTCCGAAAAACATTTGAACATTGAGTGTAAGTGGCGGTAAACAAGATTTTTTTTAATAATAACGCACACACTCAACGTAACCAATGCACTAGGGAAACCCTGTGTCGCGGGTGCCAAGCACACACATATAGATAACCACAAATTGCACCCAAACTCACGACAGAAATAAATGTAGACCATACAAATATTTCTCCCGGCCCGGGAATCGAACCTGGGACCTCAGCGTGGCATGATAACCGTTCGGCCACAGAGGCAGTTATTATTAACGAGAGTTTGTTAGAAGACACGATTTAAATCCGAAAAAATGTTTTAATTTCCTATACTTGCACAAAAGTTTCGATAGCTTAGTAAATCACGCAGTAATATTCATAATTTGAATACGCTCATTTCTAATTACTTTTCGAAGCTTTTGTTACTACTCAATAATATCTGTACATGACATGCTCATCTAGTCGTATTACGTCTTTCTGTTGAGCACAGATCTCTTTTATAGAGGTGTTAGAGATGGGTGTAGAGGTGGGTGTTTTATAGGTGGAAGTTTAATAAAATTTTGTAAAAATCTTTTTTTTTACTTCACAAATTATTTCTATGGAAAGCTGTATAGGTGAAGGTTAAAAATCCACAGAAATCGTTGAAATCGCGCACTGGCCCCATGCCAATGGCAATCAGGAATAGCGTGAAGATATTTATCAGCCGGCGGAAATAATCTTAGCGTGCAATTTTTATTTTATCAAGTAATTTTCGAGACGTCGGTAAAATATGTTACTATACTGATCTTAAAAAAGAAGGAGGTCCTCAATTCGGCCGTATTTTTTTGGTATTGTGTGTATGGTACACGACTACACTGACTTTTGTGAACCGTTTTCGCCGATTCTGATTTTGTTACAATGGGGGTACATCAGTGTTATGGTTATAGTTTTGTAATCCGTGCATTGGTAGCACCGTAACACTCGTGTATGGGTGATTTTATTTATAACTTCTTGTCGGTGACATTCTTCTATTTCTCTATGATAACTGCCGCTCCTAGATCCGGCCTTGATCTTGCTATTGTAATTTTATGCTATTATTGTAACTGCCTCCGAGACCGAACGGTTACATTCTAGATAATCTTGGCGAATAGATGTGACGAATACAGCGAAAGCGGATTAGCAAACTTTTGAGGATGGTTTTATTATAAAAAACAGTTATAAAAGCGTTTGTATCTGTATACAGTTTTATCTACAGAGATGGGCAGTGGATTAAAACCCAGTCAACTCGCCCGATTTTAAACGAGTTTTTTCCAAAAGCACCAGATTTTAATCCATTTCTGTCCAAAACGTTGGCAGAAACGGCGAATACGGTATTTGGTGTAATTCCATACCAAATACAAATTTTGATGTAAAAAATCTATTATAAATAAAAAAAAGGCAACTCACAATACTTACCTTGCAATCCTATGGATTCTCACTACTAAGGATGCACATTACGATTTACTATCAAGAATATCGATTCAGGGAACATACGATCTAACGATTTTTTGTATCGATTTATTATTTCAATGCGATTTTCAAGTGAACCAATTCAATTTGTATATATTTTATATAGTCTTTTTAAGTGTAGTTCTATAATTAAATTCAAAATTTAAATGTGATTGTTGTGGCGCCTTTTCTTCACTATTGTTTTTGTTTTTGGATTGATAGCTGTACGTGTTTTCTAATAAATTAGTAAGCTCTAAGTATATTTACTTTGGCCTTGCTCACTCTTTGTTAGCACCCACCCAAATCCATTGATACAGTCCGCTTATGAACCCTTACCCGAATAACAAAGCGCCTAGTTAAAACTCCGGCGCTTACCTATCTCTGTTTGTATAGAAAGATTTATTAGAAAATGCCGAAAAACTTAAAATGATATAATTGGTTGTCTTTCATATGTTAGGCCTGGCCTGCACCTGTTACGTTAAACATAAATAAACTGTGTACATGACTAAACTCACGTCCCTGACCTACGAGAAGCGAAACGATTGGTAAATATGAAACGAGTCTCCGACACAGCGGATATTTATTCAGCAATAAATTAGATTAATTGTTTTTTTAAAGTGTAAATTCGCTGTAATGACAATAATGGCTAGGGAACAACAATAAACGCATTGCAGCAACGCAAAAGTGCGCATTTAACCTCCATCTCACCTGATGGAAAGTGATAATGAGGTCGACGATGTAACATGCACACCTAAATAATGCCTATTAGAATAGAAGAATAGGAAAAGATTTATTCACGGCTCACACATCAATAAACACATGTAAATTTAGAAAGAGAAAATAATAACAATTTAAAAAATTATATTACAAAATTTGACTTAAATTACAATTATTAGATTAACAGTTAAAAGTACGTAGGAAATAAAATAACATTAAAACGAATTATAAACAGTAAAAAAAAATTAATACATAAAACAATGTGTTGCTACCATGACAAGGCTGCAGCTCAGCGTAATGCCAGTCTGGAGACTGGCGCTGATCTTCCGTCGCATCCTATTCACTCTCGCCTTACATAGGTCCAAGTTATAATGTTCCAATTTACGGGCACTATGAGTACTAACCGTGCCAGGCAAATGGTTTGACCTACTTTGGCGTCTCAAGGTCGTGGATCCAAATGCGGGCTCGCAATTCTGAGTTTCTCGGGATTTATATGCGAAATTTAATTTGAAATTTACCAAGAGCTTCTCGGTGAAGGAAAAAGGTCGAATAAAGTAGCAGTAGAGCTCCTTGTAGTACTGCCACCTTACCTATTTCTATAAGAAGTAATATCAGCATTACTGTGTTCCGGTTTTGAAGGGTAAGGGGGCTGGTGAAATTACAGGCAAATGGGACTTGTCAACTTATGTCTCAAGGTGCCGGTCGCAGTGGTAGTGACCCTCAGATCTTTGCAATTTAAAGCTGTGAGTGGCACTGCAACTGTTCTGGAAAGGCGTGTAGCTTACCATCAGGCGCACGACATGTTCGTCCCGTCACTTGAAGTTATAAAAAAAAGTTCGCAACCCTCTGCAAATCTGTGAAGTCCCAAACCTGCATTGAGCCAGGGTGGCAGTGGCTATGGCCTAAACCCTCGCCTTAGACCTGTGCCCAGCAGTGGGACGTATATGAGGCCAAGAGAACCATAGTGGCCTAATTCAATGGACAAGCCATAGTGGCCTATCTTACTTAGGCCAGTATGGCACCTCAAATTTAGATCACAGACTAAAAACCATAACAATGATTATGCTGCCATCTAGTGAAAATTCGTTGTATCACTTTTAGACCTTTCTGGTTCTATCAAAATGATCAATTTGAACTGGAAAAAATCATAAACTCAATATTGTAAAAAAATGAGTTAGGCCACTATGGTTCTCATGGCCTCATATATAAATCAGTTGATAGTGATGAGTACCAGATCAAAATTTACCCAGTGTATAATCGTCGGACGTTCCATTGAATTTATAACATGGAAGTTGGGCCATTGAATAAAGTGGGAAAGATAAGACATGACGTGTTAACTACGTGTGGCGCACTATAAATTTCCGGAATGGATAAGAAAAAAATACTATAAATGGTCTGAAATTAATTGTTTCTCAAAATATTCTCCGTTAGCGTTAATGCACTTTTTCATACGAATGAACCAATTTTGAAAACATTTATGCCACTCCTCCGTGACAATCTCTGAAACATATTTTTTATTCTCTTCGACAACCTCTTCAGGTGATGAAAATCGTTGACCGCGTAACTGGTTCTTAATTTTTGGAAATGGACAAAAGTCACAAGGTGCCAGGTCGGGACTGTATCCGGTGGTAATAATTCTTTTTTGTTCTGTGTCCTTTTTGGTGCAACTATGTCCAGAGCTGAGATTATTGTTGTTTCAAGGTTTTTTATGTACAACTCGCAGTCCTCGTTTGTTTCAATCATCTTGTTTGGATCGAGATTATATTCAATTAACTCAATGTATCTCTTTGCGAGGTCTTCGTTATCATACAGTGGTCGCATATTTCTCGTTACATTTTGTTCTTCTTCCATAGTGATGTCCATGCAAAAAAGCCAAGGCAGATGGTCGGATGATACTGATTCTAGGTGTTTGCAGTAAATATTTGAATATCTTGCTTCTCCGGTAATCAGAGCTACATCCAGTATACCGTTTCCTGCGTGACACGGTCTAGAAGGTAAGCCTGTGTGTTTCAACTTGCACAGACCGTCATCAATACGTTTTTGTATTTCGAGTCCAGCTCCGGTAGTTCTGCTATGGTTCAACTGTACCATTCGTAAATTTAGGTCTCCTATGTTAATAGAATCGCTGCTTTCGAGGAGATCTTCCACCTCTCTCCGAATGTTTCTATATTGTGTTATAGGTAGATATAGACCCCTTATTATGATAGATTCTCCGGTTTCGAAGTTGGTGGTGAGTTTAACAGCCACCCCTTCAATTGTTCTATCGTCGCTATTGTGGCCCGGTATCACTTCTATCTGAGTCCATCTTAAACCTTTTTTTATGTATACAGCTGTTCCGAGATGCGCTTTTGTTGTATCATATAGTTTGTCATACCCATTTATATCTGGATGGCTCATAAGGTCAACGTTATTCACGTTCTAAAATTAATTTGTCTGTCTGGCCGTGTGAGAACTGGCATTATCGTGGTGCAAGATAATTCGGCGTTTACAGTTATTTTTACGGAGTTTGTCAATACTGTATTATAATACTTCTGGCATACAAATGGTCGTGTACCAATCACTATTCACGGTACAACGATTCTCTAAAGCAACAGTAGCCACGTGTCTAGTTTTATTAAAAAAAAGAAGCAATCATCCACTTTGCACGCGCGCCACTTTGGTTGGTTTCGACTCATCTCGAAAGACCCATACGCTCGATTGCAGTTTTGTTTTGGGATCGTAACTTTAAATCCATGTTTCGTCACCTGTTACTTCGTCCCACACCAAATTTGACGCCCCTTCGTAGACTCTGGTAAGCATAGCATTGCACCAAGCCTCAGTCAAATTGTGTGGGATCCACCAAGGGCACAACTGTTTCACACCCAGATGTTTGTGTAGTATTGATTGTATTTGACTCATGCCTATGCCTAAAGTTGCCCGAATCTCATAGTATGTCACATACCTGTTTTGTTTTGATCCCACGACACACACCATCGATATTTTTGTTGTTCACAGCAGTGGACGGGCGACTGTCGCGAAATTCGTCACTGAGATTCACACTACCGCCTTTGAATTCTGCAAACCAGCTATAAATAGTCGTCTTGCATGGTGCTTCATCGCCAAGAGCAATTTGAAGCCGAGCGAAGTTCCGCTGAGCTGTTCAGTCGTAGAAAATTATACTACGAAAACTTTCACGAGTTAGATCCTTGGTGCTGTAGACTACCAATTTCTAAAATAACGCCACAATGTAAAAACAAATGACAGTCAGATGAAACAAACTGTATTCTACAGCCAAAGAGTTCCATTCTCAAATGTTGTAATTAGTTTTAAAATATTGTTTATGTAAAAATGGTCAGTTCCAGAAACTTATAGTGCGCCAGTACCAGTACCAATATGATTTCATTGTTTTCACTAAGCCTAAAAAATTAATTACAATATCGAAATCGTGTTGATTCACTAAACACGATAACAAAAATATTTCAATCAAGCTTTGCCGATTTTAGCATAATTTGATTTTTGTTCAGAGCAATGTCAGCCGCAGCGGCGAGGGTGAAGTGGCGAGCGCGGAATCGGGTTCAAGTGGCGAGTCGTTATTTACGCCAGGCACGGAGCGCCGCCTCGAGCGGCTGCCCGCCATGCTGGGTGCGCCCACGCATGATGTCTACCTCGGTGGGGCCTTCCCTGTAAGTACCCATATCTTGTAACTCCATATTGATGTTCATCAACATAGTAGATAATCGTCCTAGTGATAAAGTACAGAAAATCGAACACAGAAAAATTCCTTCAATTCTGCTGGACTCGAACCAGCGACCTTACCATACCGTGGCTGACGCTCTCCCAACTGAAATACGGAACGAACTAGCAGGTCTAATGATTTTCTCTTTGTTGCAGATATTTTATTTAATAGTTTATTGTACAGGAAAAATACAACAAGTCACAAAGAATACAAGCGAATTTAAAAACAAAAGGTTCTGCTTATTTCTAATAGAAATTTCTTCCTGCAGACCTAAATACAGGACACTATAACTAAAAGAACGGGCATATGTGCACAACAAAACAAATTTGTTTTTGGTTTTAACGACTTTTTTGTTCAAAATATATATTACACAAAAACAATTGAATATCATCGTGATATTCAATAAACTTAATATTACATAACCTGTTATTCTGTGTTATTTGCTTCTAGTCACAACACACGCGGCCAGAAGAAATATTGCGACGAGAAGGATTCACTTACGTAATACCACGCGCTAATGATTACACGCGCATGTTCTCGGCGCCTGCGCGGCGCTCCGCCCCCGCGCACCCCGAGTCCCCCCGCCACGACAAGAAACCCCGCCCCGCTACTGCCACGCCTGCGCCCACCGACGACGACGTTCAGCTAAGGGAGAAACCAGCGACGGCTGAACTTGCTGACCGTCTCAGCGCTTCAGACTTTTATACGGTTACTGAAGATATTACGCCGCAGCCTTTTACAGGTCAGTTTCAGTATATTTATTACAAGTGGTGATACAACATACATCCTTTTCTTTCGCTGTAGTCGAATAAACAGAAGTTGTCAACTTCTGAAGTCTAATAAAGACGTAAGCGCAAAAGCTTGCTAACGACCAATTATTACAAATGTTTTGTCTTCATACAGGGACGTATGACGAAGCACTCCTTCTGGGTTCTCGGCTTCTGGTATTTTCGATGAGCAGTGAAGCGCCGTGCTTCCCCGCGATGGTACTGGCTGCGCATTACATGGGCCTACGCCCCAAAAACACTGTGCTATTAGTACAGCCCATGTTACCGCCGCAGGCTGGGGCACACTCGGTAAGTTATGAATACGTAGTAATAATTATTCAATTAGACAAAGTAAATCAAATCACATGATACTAGATTAGAAATTTAGCTAAGTAGACGTACCACCGCTGTTGGGTTGTTCAAAGCAAAAGGTTCACTTGTTGTTCAATATGTTCCCTTGGCAAAACAATGGAACGTCGAAGCAAGGAACAGAGCGTGAATTTTTTTTTTAAATTCAAACATCAATCGAACACTTCACAATGGTAACCCCACAAATCGTGAAAAGTCAGTTATTCAAACACTTCAGTAAAATACGTACGAAGATTTAAAATGAGTTGGTTTGTATTTTTATCTCGATTTAGAGGGTGTTATAATGAAATTTGTTAATATAATTTATGGATAGAATTGTGTACTAAAAATATCGTATAAAAATAAAATGTCGACCTGTATGTGTAAGAAGAAATTAATAGTTTGATTCAGATGTTAAGATTAGTCTCTTCAAACGTAACAAAACTACTGAACTAACCGAAAACAACACGTCCCACACTCAAGCATCGAGAAGTCGTAAAATTCAACCCACTCATTTCATAGTACTTAACATTATAATCCACATATTGAATGCCTATAAAGTGGAAGCAAATATGTAAATTACAAATAACATGCTTGTTTTTGTTTACAGTACAGTGAGACGGCGGTAAAGGACTATAACCGCGGGCGGCACTACATCACAGACTTGGCGCGTCGTTCGAATGTGCCCGTTTTCGATAATGTTAATGACACTATGGCGTGCGTCCTCTCTCGGCTACGGTCAGCTCTATAGCGCCAAAAATTTAAATAATCAAGAACTTTTGTTCTAAGAAATTTGTTTATCGACGCTATATACTGCGTCCGTTTATTTAATCGCCCACTGTAACCGCTTTGACGTAAGCAACATAAAGGGTGAACACGTATTAAGTCACACCACAATCGCTGATTTTTATATCAGCATTTCACTGATAGTTCCGAAAAATATAGTTAGTCCGTCGTGTACAGCAGTTTATAGTTCCTGACTATTCACTAACATAGCGAAAAAAACATAACCGAATTACGGAAACATGTTTTTGCCATGTTTTAACTGCCTCTGTGGCTGAACGGTTACCATGCCGGACTGCCACGTTGAGGTCCCACGTTCGATTCCTGAGTCGAGAGAAATATTTGTATGTCCTACATTTATTTATCTCGTGAGTTTGGGTGTAATGTGTGGTTGCCTGTGTGTGTGTCCATTGCACCCGCGACACAGGGTTTCCCTAGTGCGGGGCTATATTGAGTATGTGCGTTAGTGTGTGTGTATGTGTGTGTGCCAGATCGTGTAAATATACTATGTTACTTGCGCTTAAATATAGCGTTCCATGTCATGACTTCGTTAGTTATGCTGCTAGCCTAATCCACATACATAACAGTGAAATGCTGATGACATCATCTGACTCGACGGTGTTGTCTAATGCGTGTTCGGCTTTTATCGCCGCTACAAGGGCTTAACGGTTTCAATTTGTAATTCAGATATACGTACAGGGTGGAATGTCAAACAGCACGAACATATCGTGGCATACCCTCGTCTTAACGAGACGCCTACTTATAATAGTTGCAGTACCACATAGAGTAATTATCTCGGGGACATTATCACTGCACCCGTCACTGATACATAAAGTTGACAAATCCGACATGCCTCTAGTTTCACCCGCATCCTTACCTTTGAAATAGGTATGGAGTTATTAATAATTTTTTACCAGGAGGTTTTTGAATTACGATTTGACATTTCATGTTGAAACGTTCGATTGAGGCGGTTAGGGGGTGGGTTGTAAACTGAATAAATTTGAATCTCATCCGTGTGTATTCGCGCATCGGGCGGCTCCTATCACAATCTGTAATAAAGATATCACAAAAGTTATCAACAAACGACGTTCGAATCGCCGTCAAACGCGTGTACTTATTATTTAGAGGTTTAGTTTAGTACAAAGGATGTCTCTCTTTAATTTGTCTCTAACTCTCTATTGTATTATATTACTTACTATAATGGCAAAGGCACTTATGTAAATAGAACTCAAAGAATGCAGGAGCGAGAATGAAAGGTAATGGTGGCAGTTGGGGTTGTTCCTAGCATGTACCGTTGACAATCCCCTTGATGGTACTATTTTCCACGGACCTGTACTGGAGCGGAAGGCTGTCGACCTAGAAAGCATAGTAGAATAAAAACAAGTGTACGACCAGTGTTGTGCAAAGCTAGAGCATTCTTAGTTAAAGTTACAAGTATGTGCATCGGTACACGTTGCGCGACGGGCACGCACACATACAAGCCTCGCTGCGACGTTTTGGACGGAGTTACCATACTTGTTCTTATTCTACTATGTAGAAAGGAATAGGGGTAAATAAATCCCAGTAGTACAGTCAACTTCTTAATTTTCTGAACGTTCATTGTTTCACCTTATAATATTTCAAATAAAGGTATTGTCAACGGAACTAATGAGAACAACCCGTCAGTTTGTAGTTTGATAATTCAACAAATCTCTGTGATGAATTTGTTTAGGAAATTATAATATTTGTGAGTTTTCAATGCAGACACGTAATGATAGTTGTTTGTTGCGCGTACGCAGGCTGTCACATGACAAATGCAGCGTCAGTACATATTCGTATTAGCTTGTGTCCGCTGACGATGATATTATGGTACTTGTAAATGAATATTGGGATATTACAGTGGGTCTTTAGACAATTCTCTCAAATTAGCTCTTAAGGATATAAAAGGCGTAGCTTTTTTAAAAAAAATATATAAATACAGTGACAACTTTGGTAAATTTTAATTTGAAGGTAACACTGAATTCGCGTTTTACAAAATGGCAAATTTACAGTTATTGTAATTATATGTACAGTAAGCATCAAAATGTTAGAAGCGTTAGAAGTGTTCGAAAACATTAACAGTTAATAAAACATCTATACAGTGTGTTGATTTGCATTCTCGCCGTATTTAAGAAATTAATAATAGAGATAATGCTAAATCATCTAAAAATATTTAAAAAAATATTCTGTTCAATATTCTGGCTAATTGCATCTAGTAAAGTTTTGTAAAATTGCCCCCAAATGTATTCACAGCGGAGAACAGGGACCTCGCTACTCCCTTCACCGAGCGATACGTAATCTTTCTCGATCGCTAATTTACCTATTTTTTAAATTATGTTTATGTACTAGTATTGTTATTACTAATTATTTACATTAGTTAGAAAAGATGACTAAAAAAATATTTTTTGTAACTTAGATTTGGTACTTACCAACTTTAGGTTACATGAAAGTAGTGCTAGAAATACCTAACTCCACAGCAAATACGCAGAGTTTTGTTTCAACTTAACATATTCTTCACAACAGAAAAAGCAGAAAATACGATCCCCCCCGACCCTGCTAGTACCCTACCACCAAATGGATCTAAAACGCCATTGTTCACGTGGTTGCCGGTACCTGTGGCACGTGTAGTGCAAGTCAATGACCTTTGGATCAAGCGTGGTTACCGCAATTAAATAAAAAATAACAATTTAGGAAATTTATTTTTCGATTTATTTTCTTAGTGATTTGGGTTTAGTTTCGGATATAGAATGACCTCTGTAAATATGGCGAGAATGCAAATCAACACATTGTATGTTAATAATAACTTAAACAACACAAAATGCATATTCATCTAAAAACAACTGAAATTCGGTTTAAAATCAATGAGGTTCATACGCGACATTTATTTTGACGCCGACTGTACTTAAGCCAAAACTCTCACTAATCAACTGTGTTGAATTCTGGCTGCTGTTACTTATGCGCTTCAATGCGATATGAGAGATAGATAAAACACAATATGAATTCGGAGATCCCAATAAGCAGTATGAGCGGTTCAGATATAAATGCAGCCTACGGCTCAATTTACAATGCCGCAGAACGGTGTATAGGGAATTTTTGCAACGAAGTTGGACATAGCATAATGAGCTTTATATCCATAGTGTAAAGTACAGACTAGATACAACACGTTAGCAGCGGGAATTCCCGAGACACACGACCTGTTGTTTAGCTCGTAATGTTCATATACATATACTTTATTTGCAAGTCACAATGTTATAAAACAAGTGTTCTAAAGTTAATGTAGGTACATAACATGTAACAACTCGCAGGGGCATTGCAAAATTTTGAGGGCACTAAGGCGCCGCGCCAACAGCGAAACGATAGAAGCAACTGGCGACTAGGAGCGCATACACTATTTTCATACGCCGTTGCGGCAACCGTAATTATATGAAAAATATAATATTCGCTTCTAGTCGCCTGTTGCTTGTATCCAACACAAGACACCGTTTGCGCGGCACGTTAGTCCTTAATTACATTAATAAAATAAATTTAAGATCATTATGCTACTAAATTCCGCTTCCATACCCATTCTTCAACAATTTAAATTGAGCCTAATATAAAAAACGTGCAAGCGATCTCAATGTAGGTACCGTATAGTTAAAAATTGCTCAGGCTTACTGTACAATACATAACTGCAAGTCAGTCCCAAGAAGTACAAATACCATGCTCATGTAGCAAACTTAAGTGAATGTTGTTCTTTTAACTTGAAATGTTATTGTTGTACAACACAATTAATTGTTATAATTATAACACCTATGTTGATTGTAGTGTTTTTGCTGTGTTCATTTACATGGTGTTGTATGACTATGGAGTAAGAAGAATACACGCAGTTTTCAACAAGTGAATAAGATATCGCATAAGAAATTTTAACAGATAAATTGTAATGCGAGTTTTTAGATTCCAAAATAAAATACTATGCGAATTTTAAAACATTAATGCTTGCAAGATTGGCCCAATTGATATTGAAGGAACACTGTTTAATACATATTATTTATAGTGTACAGTTATAAAAAAAGCACATTATGAGTAGCGAACAGAGACCCTGTTTTACCCCAAAAAGCTTTTCGTACTCATAATGTTCAATACAAGAACCTGAAGTCCTTGTTGTTACTCCTTCAAGTGTGTTTAGAAAGCCTTCTTTCCATACCTAAACTAGGTATAAGTTTAGATAATATTAGTTGAATAGGTTTAAACAAAAAATTGACCCACTGTCTCTAAATAATTACAATTTTATATATTTTCAGCAAATGTTATTTGCTAGTCACACTACCCATTAACGTGTATAAGTTGTCATACATATTGTTTGATAGTACAAATATCTAATTTATACAAAAATGTTTCATATTATTAAAATGTAATTTTATGCCATGTACGCTTATTTTAAACTAAAAAACATCACATATATAAAAATAGAAAAATTTGTAATTATTTTACGTGTTTGTATTACCAACCTATCATCATTCAGCCATACGACGCCCACTGTTGGGCATACCAATCTAACCTTCTATTAGTCCACTGATTGACATATGCCACCAGAAAGGAGGACTCTCATTATAACGTTCTCTGACACCAGCCCGTTACACCAAGTACCAAGTACCAACGTTCTCTGTACTTCAAGTTGAAAAAATGTTCGCACATCTACTTTGGACACATTTATATCAAATGACTAAATGCACGTAGCCAATACGCTTCCTCACATTCCTTAGATTTAATACCAATGAGATTTAGGATACATGAACTTCTGGGGAACCACCGTTTTTGTACCATTTTGGATACTTTGGGCAGTTAAAATCATACAAACGAATATTTATTATACTGTGAAAATGTTAACTTACCCAAGGGCATCTATTGCGTAAAGATCCGAGGCCTGTCACGATAGACTGATAGTTTATATGTAAACACTTTATGTACAACAAAACAAATTTCAACAAACGAAAATGTTAGTGTACAGAGGCGAGCTGACCCCATGAAGGGATTTCTTCCAACTATCATCAACAAATCAATGGAACTCCTAAGTCAAACAAGGAACTGTTTGGCTTAGGTGTGCCGCTACTCACCACTAGAAGGCACAATATTCAATTAAAGCTAGGAATCCTATAAACATCACCACAGATACGGTCGCACTTCAATATTATTCCAGTAACAAAGAATTACGTGGAATATCATTTTAATTTAGCAAAAATAACAATTACCGATGACATAAAATGGTTTACGTAGTGAAGCACACGTTCGGCTTAAGCGAGCGTTGACGCAGAACAAGGTTTGGTTGTGGTAGATATAACAATGGCTACAAAGGAACGCCCACTTCACACTTCCACAGAACAATTTGCACATAACAATTGCGTATATGAAATAAAAAAAGGCTTTTTTTAATAATAATCTTGATTTATTAGGGCCTTTGATCATTACTGAACATGTCAGCCCCACTGGAAAAACATACACCAAGAGAACACTTAATAGAATCTTAACATATAAATCAGTTAAAATATTTTTATTTAAGAAAATTTTTCTAGTTATCGAGTAAATATAAATAAATTTTATTAAAGCGTATCTTATGCCAGCATAACGATAATCAAGTTTTTATAATAATTTTACTAAGCAAGAACAAAGCAGACTTATAAATGTGAAGCTGCCCATTAATAAAACTACTTGGTCACTATGACGTACCCCACATTATTATGTCACTTATCCTACAGTCCTACAGTATGTAACAAGGTACTCTTTGCCTATCCTATATTATATATTATTAATGTGGTTTATTGTTCATTCGTTCTTAACGTTTAGCACATTAATGTTGGCAATTTCTATTTCACAAACTCAGCAATTCAGTTCTTAAAATGAAATTACGTTTAATGTCATTCGTCAGAACTTTGGGTGTAATTTGTGGTTGTCTATGTTTGTGTCTATCGCACCCGCGACACAGGGTGTCCCTAGTGCGGGGCTATGTTGATTATGTGCGTTATTATTATTTAGTCTGTGGCGCAGTTGTGATTTTGTTTGCCTCTAGTCGCAGAAAAGTGGATTTTGTCGGTCCGCCGCTGGGATAAGCTTAATCTGGCGGCACTAATTTGAATCTCGAAAAAACCTGAACTAAATTTTGCGACTACAACCTAAATTACGACTTTTTGTGAGTGCGTTCAGATCTAAGCTAGGTGCTGTGGTTCTCGAGATTAAAAAATGGTGCTTCTGGAATAAGCCTATTTATTGCAGTGTGAATAGGAAAACTACTACTTTTTTGAGACTACAACCGACGCAATCACGACTTCTTATCTATCTTGTTTACCATTAGCAACCCATTTATACACCCCACTGCTGAGCACGAGTCTCTCTCAGGCGAAGGTTTAGACTATAGTCCGCCACAGTCTGACCCAATGCGGGTTGGGGACTTCACACGTTTTCCAAGCGTTGTGAACCTTCTTCGACGTGCAGATTTCATCACGATGTGTTCCTTCACAGAAAAGTTCATAGTATATTTCAAATTAAATTTCGCACATAAATTATGAAAAACTCAGAAGTGCGAGCCCGGATTCGAACCCAAGACCTCTGCTTGAAAGGCGGCATATCAAAACCATTAGGCTACCAGGGTTTATTGCTTAAGTAATTAATTTTACAATTATAGTCACGCTGGAATAAAACACGACTCATTAAATACATAATGTAACATTTAAATAGGAATTAAAAAACAGTCATTTTTTGTTTATTTTTCCTATGATTCTGTTCCTTTGTAATCTCGCGTTCTTTACTTCTAAGCTGGTTCAATTCTTTGTTCTTTTCCGATATTTGCATATTAATGTTCCTGTGACCAGGTGTGCCAGGTTGGTATTTCGATAAACTGCTGTTTAATTTTATGATTTCTCGTTCTGCTTTTTTCGTGTCTTCCATGATTTTAAATTGTTCAATGTTTAAGTCTTTGCTTGTCGATTGTTTTATGTCCATTGACGATTTTGATGGTTCCGACTCGTCGGGCGTGGAGCCTAGAGTTCTGTTCAAAAAATTAAACACGTTGCGTCGTTCCTTCTCTTTCTCGCGTTCGTACGCTCTCTTGTTGCGTTCTTCTTCTCTTTTTTGCATTCTCTTTAGTTTTTGTTCCACCTGTAAATTGAAAAATGTAAACGGAAGTTACGCGGCTGAAATATGCAGCAGTAATTGCGCCATCCTGCCAAACATTTGACGCCGATCATAATGCGCTTTATAAGCTAACGTTAGCTGGTTACTATCGAGCGAAATTGCACGTCAATAATTCAACACGTATTTAACACTAGAAAATATATGGTCTTAATCGATTTTCGCGACCTGCGGTAAATTCGGTTAGGTTCGGTGCATATCATCTCGCATGTCTTCCATTGGGGTAATTAGCGGGCACATATGTCCACTTTTAAATGTTTACATAGGTACCTACAGGAAAGCATTTGACCCTGATACCAACTGAAAAGAATCAGTCCTAAATGGAGAATATAGTGAAGTGAGTGAACCATCAAGTATATAACCAGAAATAGAGATGAGATCCCTGGCAACATCAGGTAAATGGGCCTTATATCACTTTTAAATATCAACTCTCATTTGTGCTGAATTCACAAATTAGAAAGCTCAAATATTACAGCGCCAATAAAAAATAAATAATAATAAATAAAATTGTTTATTCAGTAACATAATGTACAGAGAAAACTAAAGACTACTTATGCGATTTAATGTAAAAATAACACATGTACCTGAACTAGGAAATTCCTGTATTTCAGGTAAAAAGTACTACTAATTATAAACGTGGATACTGTTAATGTTATAAATACTTTTTAGGAGAATGTTATGAAATAAAATTAAACAATTAAACAATAAATAAAGCCAATAACTGACCTGTGTGTATGTCTTCGTATATTACAAAAATATTGTGTATTTATTGTAATAGATATAATATATCTAACTATGGGGGGCTGTTCCATTCGGTGGAGTGTGAGAAAAACAGCAAAACATCTAATTACAAAATAAACGGAATCATAAACATGTAATTTTTCAGTTTTCGTCCATTGCAGCGAGGCTCAAGTTAAACTGGTCGATTTGAAGTGAAACAATTGACAACACTCGTCAATTGTTTCAAATTCAGGGCTGGCCAATCGGAGCGCAGTTGTCACCGTAATGATATGGCAGCATAGTTTTCAAACAAATTAAATGAGATTTCGTCTTTATTTCTGGTTATATACTCGTTGGAGTGAATACTCTCGCATCCTAACTAGGTCCAAAATTCACATCCAAATTCCTTACCTTAACCGGATCCTGAGCTGCAGCCTTCTCAGAAATGGCCATACAATGATCAAGGCTCTTTCCGACGGGCAGTACCCGCGCCTCAACCGGGCGCACGCGTCCTTCGCCGGTCGCGCCCAGTCCAGTGCCCGGCACGTAGCCCATTGCTAACATCAACTTTGAACCTATGCCCTGTGTGTTATAATACATTGTTGAAATTAACGGAAATTAAAGATATATTTTTTAACTTTATTGAATGTCAGGATTACTATTCATTATATAAAAATGAAAGTGCACTTTTGACCTCCTTCTCATCTGACGGAAAGTGACGATGAGATGATGGGGCATGCACACCTAAATAATGCCTATTCACTCTCGCCTCGAAAAGGTCAAAATGATTCTATGATATTCAATTATTTTTGGCGAAGTTACTCCACTAGTTTATTTTTAATACAAAGATCGAACAGTAAGAAAAATTCCTTCCATTTGGCTGGATTCGAACCATTTTGGCGCTACAGCAAAAAGTCGTTAAAAACTAAAAACAAAAATCTGCAACAAGCACATAGAAAAATTCGTGAGGTCTGGTGGTTCCTTCCGAAGTTCCGTTGGGAAAGCGTCTAGCACAGATTGCTTGAAGACACGCTGGTTCGACTCCAAACGAATCGAAGGCATTTTTCTTAGTGTTTGATCGTTGTATTAGTAATTAAAAATCTTAACAAATCAAGTAATACAGATGGAGAAGTTTACACACAGCCACATTTTAAGTTTACGTCCACATTTAATTTTAAGTGGTAAGTAGAATTTCACCTCACACTCAAATAGTACTTTTATATAAAGTGAAAAAAATCCAGAACCTGACCGAGTTACAGCGCTCACCAAAGCAATAAATTTAAAAAAAACAGTACTTGCTTTATTGCTTGGTTTGTAGACCTCATAAGGTTGTATGACCTCATGTATTTCAAAAATGCACAAATAATAAATAATAGACAAATAAATCACGATAATCAGCTGAAAGACGTCAACTGTCGAACATAGGTGTCCCCAAAACCAAGTATGGGCGCCATTGGTCCTTCGAGATTCGCTTAAATTTGAGCAAATATAACTTCTAATGAGACGGGTCACCATAGCCTTTTTGAAAATGATGTAAAATGACAGTTCATTGCGCAAAAGTGTTGCCCGCTTGCAAGCGGCTAGTGATTGCAGTCGATAATATTCTATCGAAATTTTATGAACACTGGCAACCCTGCAAATGTCATTTAACTCCGTCTTCAAAAAGACAGACTGTACAGTCTAAACAGGCAAGCGACACGCCTATCCATAACAGTTGCTGTGCCGGTCAGAGTTTTAAATCGCAAAGATCTTGTGGGCACTGCCACTGCGCCCGACACTCTCAGATATAAGTTGACAAGTCCCATGTCCCCGGACACTCAATACAACGGTCGAAAGCACACGCGTAAATGTGCGCGTGAAGTGGCAGGCATCACTTTCTCGTACGTGGTCAGAGCGGCAACGTAGCGAAAATTCTAACGCGAATCAAAATTCTAACGCGAATCTGTTATCTATAATTCTATTCATTACAATTATGTTCATTAGGTTCAATATTAATATATCAAAATAATATTGTATTTTTCGTTAATTCAATGACTAGAATAATCCTAAAGGTTTATTTTTAACTTTACATTACATAGTTATTAAATATATTCACTACATATTTATCGGCAATACATATTGAAAATTCGAGAACCCTTGTCTACTATATTACATCTCATTATATTGATATAATAAATCTGTATTACATATTACTAACAATAACTGAATGAGTTTTTTTTTTACTTACCTCGTTTCATCTTTCAGAAAACGAAAGAAACTGTTCTCATTATCCCATTTAGATGATGATAAACAGCCGTACACAGCATAACTTTCGATCATTATAAATAGGAATGTACAATGATGTTATACATTAACATACAAGTTTCTTAATGAATAAATGAAAACTGTATTCAAATATATCATAGCTGTCTTAGCGCGAAAACGGCTCGCTGACAGCCTCGAATGTGACCGTCAATGTGTGGAGCGTAGTGCGGTATCTAAAGCTAGGGAGGGGCGGAGAGTGTCCATTCTCGTTACTTTTTTGTTCTCTGTCCTTACTCTTCAAAACCGGAAATCAGGTAAGGTGGCAGTACTACCCTGAAAAACTCTTTCACAAGGAGCTCTACTGCTACTAAACCATGGAATAGACATAAGCAACTAAAATAAAATTATACATACTCACTCTAGTATGCCTCTCCCACTCGCCCATAGCAGGCGCGTTATTCTGCAGGCTCTTTTCAATGAGCAAGGCCCGCCCGTGCTCGTTCCCGCTCGTTTCTTCCTGACGCACTGATTTGTTTGTTGGATATTCCGTGTCGCTCAGGCTTTCGTCTGACTCTGAGTCTTCGTCATTTTCATCTATGATTAAAATGTATAAAATGAAAAAAAAAAAGTGATGAATTGACATTATTATTGATACAAAGATCGAGCAACATAAAAAATTCCTCCGACCTAACGGTACTTGAACCAGAGTCTGTTGCCACACCTAGGTCACGACTCCAACTGAGCTACAGAGTGACTCAGTAGATCTTAAGAATTCCTCTGTGCACTGTACGTGAATACCATGGTAGTGATAATTTTCAATTTTCAAGAAATAAGATTGGATGTTAATTTAATTGTAAAGAGGAGGGTGTGCCTTTAATAATGGAAAATGGCTGGAATGGATCGACTTTTCACGCATAAGAGCGATGGTATCGTTACTTGTGCGACTTTACTTTTTCGAAAATGAGGCTGGAGCAACTGTTACGGTGAATGGATTACGCTGTTGAACGATGATTAATGATTTAGTATGGCCGGAATTGGAAGATATTGATGTGGACGACGTTTATTTTCAACAAGACGGCGTTACGTGTCACACAAGCAACGGTACTCGCTCTTTTGCGTGAAAAGTTGCCTGACCGTGTGATTTCTCGAAGAGGCGATCACATTTATCTTATTTCAAATACAGGGAGCAAAAGAGAGACCGGTTTAAGGAGTAAAATTTGCAGAGGTGTGATATGAGATCTTAAGTCTCCTACGTCATAACTTTGCCCACCCTGTAATCTTTGGATTACTGTAAAACTTACTATTCAATGGGAAGATATCTTCAAACTTAACAAAGTGTTCATCAGAAATGGATTTCCTCTTCTCCCCAGTCTTGATACCGTGTTCCAGTTTAACTATGCACGTTTGCTTGTCAAAATCCACACTTCGCACTACTGCTCTGTGCCAGAGGTGGTATTTTTCTGATGACTTCTTTGTTAAACTTATATCCTGTCATCGAGGGAAAAAATAAAGTATAATTTTCCTGATTTTCCTGTTTTAAAGTACAAGTAGGAAGAAGAATTCCCTACCCTTCTTAATATTACAATACTTCACTCAAATAATAACTGGTATTAATTATTGTTAAGCATATGGCAAACTACCCTGGTGTCTCTTATAAAAATAAGTAGTAAGTTTTGGAGTTTGCTGTACCTGATCATCTGGTGGCTTAATTTTTAGTAAAACTCTGCTCCCCACTCTAATAGAACTGAAGTCGGGTTCCATTGCGTCTTTCAAATTTGATAGTCTTACTAAAGCTCCATGGGAATATCTGGAACATTTATTTTTATTGTTAAAATTTTTATGTCTGAGGTAAAAATACCCAGGAAGTTAAAGAGTGTTTGCAAACTCACCTACATTTTTCATCATCGAACTTGCACTCTCCATCCAAGTAAAAAGGACAAGGCAGCATTTCAGAATGTGTGGGATGAGTGTACAGGACTCGTACCTTTGGATAAAATTAGAGTGACAAGTTGAATACCAGTAAATATTCCTTCATCAACTGGTGGCGAATTCTTTGTTTGAACTCTTTACTATGAACAAAGAAATCAATTCAGACAAAAGTTTGGACATAAGGACATAACATGTCCATATTTATATATATATATATCTCACTCTAAAAAAGGTATATAGGTATTATGTACAGTCATTCATCATACACTCTCGCTCGCGAGGGCTCGCGTTGAACTATCCCGCCGTAACATAAAATTTGTCGATATTTTCACGTGAATTTGAATGCACAGTATTTAGTGTCGAATTCAAGGTGTTAAAAAGTGCTTCCTCGTCGTGAAAACCGTTTCTAAATTGGATAAAGCGTGTCATCACAGTAAACATTTTGAAAATAATTTATAACCGACGGATTTTAACCCGAACCTACCTCAATAAGTTAACACAGTCAGCGGGCTACGCGACGCGAGGTCATATAGGGTCATATTCCAGAACTGTACTCAATGCTCAAGTCAGGATTTGAGCAGACTTGAGTAAGATTTCAAGCACTGGAAATACGACCCTAATGGCAGGGACTTGAGTATGATTTCGAGTGCTTTATACCATACTCAAATCCTGACTAGAGCATTGAGTAGAGTTCTAGAATACAACCCTAACCTCTGCTGCGCCGGAGTTCAACGTCTCTAGGCTGCCCAAATCGCTACCAACGCAAAGGCTACGCAAGCCACGCCTAGACCGCTACGCACCGCATCTCGTGTCCGTTATGCATCTACGCGCGATATCTCGCTCGGTGTTTAGTCATATTATTACGATGCAGTGAGAATAAAATTATGAATATATAGCTCCTAGGGTGCGAATTGCAACTTATCGAATACCAATGACTCGTCAGTTCTAGTGCAAACTAAATGTAACGATTACTCCCTATGTTAAAGATAACACATTGAGCGCAAATTTGATTTAGATAAAGCGTAACGTATAGACACAAAAAAATAAAAATGTCAACAACATTGAAATATGGTTGTTGTCCGCATGCTGCCACCACGGATAGTCTAAAATGCGCTGAATGTAGAATAATGTACCATTATGGTTGTATTGAGGGGAAAAGCAAATCAACGACACTCTTTAAAGACTTATCAAAGGAATTTAAGATTTCCTGGGTTTGCCCAGCATGTATTAGCAAGAAGCCTAAAATTAATTTAGCCGATACACCAGTACGCGAGTCGCTTGATGCCGCGTTGACCAATATCACACACCGTAACAAAAACAAAAGTGTCGTCGGTTTATCACAGGGTATTGAGATGGATTTACGCCTGATCATGCGTGAAGAAATGTAATCACTATTGGATGATTTTAAAGCTAATATTTTGGGTCAGATCGACTGGCAGACAAGCGAAATACTTAATCGTGTGACTAGGCTGGACGAGACTCTTATTAGTCTGCAATGGAAATACGAGGCAGTGAAGATGGATCTCAACGCCAAGACCAAAGCTATAACCTGTTTGGAATCCGAAAATAGTGAATTGAGATCTATTGTTACCAGTCTTAGTGGTCGCTTATCTCAGGTGGAATAGCACTCGCGATCCTGCAATGTAGAAATACAATGCATTCCGGAGTTTAAAACTGAAAACTTGCTCAAAATGGCTCAAAATGGCTTTTAGTTTTCAGATCGTAACACGCTTTAAAGTTACGTACAACTGATGTTTAAGTACCATTGATATTTTCGCCCATTCTAAGTACTCATGTAATCGATGTTTTGGTAGAGAAATTTGTTCACCGTCATTACTGGTGGTAGCCTATAAGGGTTACGGTTATTGCCCAATTCAGATGTCGTCGGTTCGGGCATCATAATAAAACAAGTAGTGCAACTCCCACCTTTTCGTCGCGTTAATGATAACACTTTGCTCAGAGCGTAGGGTTGTCACATTATTATTTTAGTTGTACCTATAGTTTGTAAACATAATTTATTATTTATAATTAAACAACATTAATTTAATAAGTTTTTTACGTTCCACCAAGTCGTACGAATATGGTTAGAACGAGATCGTTTCACGTCTTACAACAACGTACAACAAGTCTTTTAGTACAACTGACATTTTCGCGAATACTAAGCATACGTTTATGCGGCATAAAAAATTATGTAACTTTCTACTATTTTATATTTATCATCATTTTAATTTGGATTGTATTTAATTTTAATTTGGATTGTATTTTGTTGCAAATTTACAAATATTATTATTACAATTTTTTTCTTTTTATATTAAATTTTTTATTTTTTATTATTGTTACTTTTTGAGTTTACCTAGTTTACATAGTATTTAGGTTAGCATTCAATGAACCCTAAACTCACTATGTCACGTCATGCTATTTTTTCTGTGATATCCTATAATTGGCAACACTTATTGGTCATGTAAATTAGTTTTTAAGTTCTACAAACGTATGCTCTTGGATGTCCTTTGTAAATAAATAAATAAATAAAATAAATAATTGGAAAAAATAAATGCAGTACTTACTGTTAACGCATACATGGTGACGACATCTGTCAAAAAGTATTCGTAACATCGATCAATGATACAAACACAAGAATATCTTGTATTCTTGTGTTTGTATCAATACAAGAATATATGATACAAATACAAGAATATTTCACCAGAGAAAATAACACTATTTATTTCCTCCAGTATTATATAGAGCTTACTATAGGCAGGAAATAAACAAAGAAAGGAGAAGACACATACGTTTTGAATTTTTATACCAGCATCGTGGATTGGTGTCTTGATTATAGGAGTACGATTATGAAATAACAATAAAATGCTGAATAATTCTGAATTTGTGGCACTCTTGTTCAAACAACCAGAAACACAACAATGAATACGTGTAGTATTTGATGCAGTTTTTAAACCTCGAGCGAACTCTTCAATTCTATAATGAACGACGCCTGTGACGACACGCGATACGCAACACGATCGCTATAATATGCGTATGTGTGCAACCGTACACGGCGCGCGGCGTGCATGCATACATACAAGGCCGGTTTGCTCTGTTTGGATGCAGCATCGAGTATATAACCAGAAATAGAGACGAAATAAGAGCCATATATTCCTGGTAACACATTAGCAATACAGCTCTTACAAATATGAACTCTCGTTTGCACTGAAATATGGAAGGGCCAACTACTGACCTGTGTGTACGTCTCCGTATATTCCAAAAAATATTCTACATTTATTGTAATAACGATAATATCTCTAACCATGCCGTGCTGTTCTATTCGGTGGTGTGGGAAAAACAGCAAAACATCTAATTACAAAACTTTGATCGCCAAATCAGCTGCTTAAGCAGCTGACACAAGTTATTAATTGCAACATCAATGAAGCTGATATACATTTATGTACGCGAGTTTCGAAGCTGTGGTAAAGTTTAGTGGCCCCAGGACACGAAATGAGCTCTTGGGGGCCGCCATTGCATTTAACAAGAAAGCCGCTACGAACGCCGACAAGCTAAATAGCAGTCACCTGGGAATCGTAGGTGATAGGCGCCCAATATTTGTGTGTGAGCATCTATTACCTACCATGAAAAGTATTCACGCGGCGGCCAGAGCAAAGGCGAAGGAGCTTAATTTGAAGTTTGTATGGGTTAAGGGTGGCAAGGTGTATTTGCGTAAGAATGAATCTGCGCAGTACGTGCTGATTAAGTCCATTGAGTGTTTGTCAAAATTAAACTAATATTATTAATAATCACTGCATTTAATGTTGTTTTTTGTCTGGTCTAGGGATATCTCTTTTTCGTTTGTTTTGCTACACCTGCTTAACTGACGGATAAATCTATATTATTATTAATTTAGTAAATTTGAAAGTTTAAATTAAATTAAAGAATGTATTCAAAGAATGTATAAACGCTCTGATCCAATTGTTACAGTTCGCACTCATGGACGCTGTATTATATATTTATTATATGATACTAACTAAATACAATTTAATATGTTACTATCTAAATGTTCGAGGCCTTAGATTGAATATCGTACAGGTTCGTAAGGAAATATTGCAAAATAACTACGGTGTCATTATTTTCACAGAAACTTGGCTAAGCAACAGTTTTTTTGACAACGAAATATTTGATGACAGGTATGATGTGTATAGGCGGGACAGGGAAAGCTCACCTATCTGCAGTTCTAAAGAGAGATCGCTGTTTTAAAAAAGTATTTATCGCGACGAATGAATGAGTGGGAGAGTGATTGCGAAGATGTTCGGACTCAAATTATATTAAATAAATCACGAGTGTTAAATGTTTGCGCTGTTTACCTGTCTCCTCCGGTAACACAATCTATTCTACACAACTACCTGGTAAAGTCGTGCGGTGCTTGTGAGAGTAATGGCGAGACAATTATTATGGGTGATTTTAATTTGGGAGGAATAATATGGAAAGCTGGTGCCTTACCATAAACTCTTATTACAGTTCAGTACAGGTTCGTAACGTCAAAAAAGCGGGATGGTGATATACACTTCATGTAGCGCTGTCTCACTACGATTCATTTTAGGTCCTAAACTGAATCGTAATAAGAGTTCATGGTAAGGCCCCTGATGTTGATCGGGACCACAGTTCACCAACTGGTTATGAAAATTGTTCTTTGAGTGGCAGTTTCATAGATTTCATGTCTTTAAATAATCTTGTTCAGCTTAACCATGTCTCAAACAGCGGCAATTGTATTCTTGACCTTGCTTTAAGCAGCATGCCAGACTTTAAGATTTATGAATGTACTAGACCACTGCGAAATATTGACAAACACCATCCCTCTTTGGACATAGAAATTGAAATCACTACAATTCCTAATAAATCTTGCAATTCAAATACAGAACCTAAATCGAACTTCCACAAGGCTGACTATGATGCTATCAATCTGCAACTGGGTAAAATTGACTGCAATGATTTATATGAGCGGTTTGTCGATGTAAATGACCTGGTTAAAATATTTTACGAGCATTTGGATAGAATTGTTAAAGAATGTATACCATTATCTTACAAATCTAAATTTAATAAATATCCAGTCTGGTTTTCGCCAGCTTTGATAAACTTACTAAAGTTTAAATACAAGTATCATGTTAAATTCAAAACGTACAGCAATCGGTTCGACCAGACGCCCTAATGCGGGAGTGTTACGGAAATTACATTCAATCAATGGGAACGACGGAATATAAGCTCAAGCATCTTGATTTAAGAACTTAACCCTTAGTTCAGGTCCTGATAACTTTCCGCCAGTCGCTTTTGCAAATTGTGCTGAACAACTAGCAGTCCCATTGACCATAATTTTTAACAAGTCTGTTACTACAGGAATATTTCCTGACACTGGAACCATGCTAGAATTGTGCCAATTCAGAAAAATGGAAAAATGGACTTGGTTACGAATTATAGACCTATTTCTATATTGTCTATCATGGCAAAAGTCTTTAAGTCGATAGTATACAGTCATATCTTTAGGCATGTCAGGAATAAACTATCACCGAATCAGCACGGATTTATTACGAAGCGATCTACGGACATAAATCTATCCCAGTACATAGATGATGTAGCATTGGCAGTCGATACTTCAGGACAAGTAGATGCAATACGTACGTATTTTTTACTACGCATAGACTTTTCCAAGGCTTTCGATAAAGTTAATCATCGTGTATTGATAAAGAAATTAGGTCACTTCGGGATTAGGGACTCCCTACTTCAGTGGTGTCAATCATATTTGAATAACAGGTGTCCTAGAGTTGTAATTGATGGTTATAGTTCAAATCCTTTTATTTCATGCTCTGGAGTGCCGCAAGGTTCAAACCTTGGGCCATTGTTCTTCATTATATTCATTAATGATATTGAAAGGCTGTTTAAGAACTCGATCTGCTATTTGTTTGCTTAGATCTTAAAATAATGCGTGTTATTAAAAGTCTCAATGATGATGATTTGATGCAGGCTGATATTGATAGACTCATTGATTGGTGTCACATTAATAAAATGTATCTGAATTCGTGTAAGTGCTTCCGTATTAAATTCACACTAAAACGTAAACCTCTCAGTACCCAGTACATTATCTCAGATAAAACTCTTAAAGAAGTTTCTAAGATACGAGACTTGGGTGTAGTGGTGGACTCCAAGCTTAAATTTTCTATTCACATTGACAGTATGCTGGCCGCTGCTAACAAATCACTAGGATTTATTTTTAAATGGAAAGGAGTTCAAGAAGGTTTCCACTACCTTATTACTTTTTAATGCCTATGTCAGAAGTAAGCTTGAGTACTGTAGCGTTGTGTGGTCCCCGACATATCGAGTCTACGTTGAGAGAATTGAAAGAGTCCAAAGAAGGTTTCTATGACACCTGGCGTACCGCTTCAGGCCGCCTCATGACGTAAACTGTTACAGTGCCCGACTTGAGCACTTTGGCATGCAAACTTTGAATGGTAGGAGAAATACTTTAGGCTTATGTTTCTTACATACAATTATGAACGGCATGATAGACTGCCCATCTATTCTCAAAAAAATTTGGTTTCGACAGCCGCGTCCTTTATTTCATGTCCATTTGTGTAGAACGAATGTAGGAAAGCATTCGCCAGTCCCCCGCCTATCTAGTTTATATAATCGAGTGTTCAGTGAAGATGAAACTGTTGATATATTTTGTGATACACTATATAAATTTAAGAAAAGAACGAAGTTGTAGCTTTAGCTTAAGTTTAATTAATTTATTTACTGGATTTCAATTATTATTATTGTTGTTAATTTTAATTTCATTTTATCAGTAGAGATTTTTTTTTTGTACATTTAAATATATGTTTAAGTGCATGTTGTGGTTGCCTATTGAAGTTGCAACTATATGTTAATTAATAAGTATTTATTGTTTTGTATATGTTAAGTTGTAAACTTTGTTGGCAATCCTTAACAAATAAATAAATAAATAAATGTACTTGTAGATCGTTGAACTGGTCATCATCTTGACGGGGCTCCACAGCACTGACCATTGCATTGTGCAGGGTTGGTTGCCCACCCCATTTGTGTGTGTGGTACACAGCACACTTCATGCCTAGTAGGGTAGCTAATTCATCCTGTGGTTGTAAAAAAAAGCAAAGAAATGTATATTAACATTTAATAATAAATGTTTAACTTAGAAAATTATATACATGCTGCTTTTTTATTTTTTCTTTAGATAACAGAATATAAGTTAAAAAGTAGCCAACAGTAAAATACCATCACTGGCACGGAGTAGATATACTAAACTAAGACTAAATAAAATAAGCATTGACCCAATAAGTCCATTGAAATCATAGTAGTACTAGAGGTAGAGCTAAGTAAGTTAACATTTGGTTCAACTCCAAGTAAACAAATGTATAAAGTATGACTCCAGGAGAAACCTTAAAAAAATACCATAAATTTATACCTCAATATCACTGTCCCCATCCTCTTGTTGACTGCTATCTTTTGATGATCCAGCTTTATTTTGACTATTACTTTCATGTGCACCACATTGTGCCATTTCTTTCTGCAATAAGTTACCACATAGTTTATTATTATCCAAACACTGAAAACATAATATAGTTTGCTCTTACTAATTACCCCAAATCCATTGTTAAAAGATCTAAATGAAGAACCTCATGTAGGTTCAGCAAGATGTATTATAAATATTATATATATATATATATATATATATATATATATACATACATATATATATATATATATATATATATACACACACAATTACTTATACAATTTATCAATTTTCAAATAGTCCCCATGTCTGTTTAGGTGGATATGCCTTGGCAAATTGTCTACAACGTTGAAAATTACCAACATACTCATCAAACTCACAAGTCAGACACTGAGTAATGTGTCTAAATGCTGACAAAACAGACCGAGCAAAAATGTCATCCAGAGAGCTATAGAACATTCTATGTTCAGTATCTATCTCCGCAATCAGTTTAGAAACACAGAAATCTGTAGGGCTAGCACTCTCACGCAAGTCGCGCCTTTCGTGCTAACGTGGAGAGGAATCAATCTGATCAACATAGCTACAGTTGTAGCCAGCAGAAAATGCAAGTGGGTACACCCTACATGCAGTAAATAAGACCACAGATGGGATAGCAGAGTGCTGGAGCAGAGACCCAGGCAAGGGAGCCTCAGTCAAAGAGGCGAAGAAATATTGAAGGAAGAGAGATATACAATAGCATTGGCACTTGCTGGCACTTGGCACTAGCACTTGAAAAGCAGAAATAGTGTCAGTAAAAAGTCATGTTACCATAAACAGAGCGTATTCATCATCCAGTTCATTTTGCTCCGCTTTTAGACCCTCAACTTTGCTAGAAGCGCCAGTGGTAGATACAGTGTCCAAACTCTCCTCAGTAAGTTGTATTAGCTCTTGTAACTCCGACTGTAAAGCTAGTAAAGACTCGCGCTCTTCATCTTTAGCGGTCTTTAGTGCCTCGCTAACCGTACAAAGCTGTAAAATATTAAACTTTAATACGCTAAACAAAGTGCAAGAAACATACAATTCATAAACCTTGACAATTTTGTTACCTGTTCATTATATTGTGCTAATGAACTTTTTAAATCGTCCATATTTTTCAGAGTTGCTAAAATCTTTGGGAAAACTTGAACTTTCAGTAATCAAGAAATCAAATTAATTTTATTCCACTTCTACACCTTCCTTCCTTCTTGTTAATTCCATATATAGAAATACGAAAGAATCCAAAACAATGAAAACATTAGACATGTAAAAAAAGATACATCCAAATATCGATATTTTTTCGTTAAATATAATAATCGATATATGTCGTCGATATATTTAAGTTCGACATATCAAAATTCGCCAGATTTTCTGACAACCACAACTGTATTTGTTAGACGGAAATTGTAAAATTTTGAATAACGTCAACACGTGTTTTCAATTTTGTTAACTTGACTTTATAAATATATTTATTAATTTGTATGTTAGACTTTGTCAAAAAAATAACGATTTATATAAAAATATCGACTTTTCGGATACTAAATATAATGATCTAATCTATTGATCTAATGATCGAATGAAATATAATTATTATCAATAGATTATAAATCGATAATTTATCTTCAAGTGTCGATTGTCGATACATGGAAACAATAACCAAAAGAATTATTCGTTTATGTTACACATAAAAATGATTTCACACGACATAAATGTCAACTGTAGAAAAGATTTATACCAGAAATATATTCGATTTCTTTTTACCCATTTCAGCCAGATGGTGAACTCGATGGTGATGGTGTAATCCTTTAGTATTACAAAAGGTTCCAAGGTCTGGTTCGATCCCCGATATCTATTTTTTTTTTGGGAATACTTTTAATGAATCACTGTCTTCATGTAAAATATAAATATATCAATATATTTGTTTCGATACTGTCGGAAAATATAGATTCAAATACATCGATATTCTTAAATTTTTCACTTACATGCCTAATTCTTTTTTTTTTGTTTTTACGGCTCTGGGTACTTTGGATTTTCCATCCCCATTAAAGTCGTCACCAAATAAGAGGCCAAATTTGACAGCTAAAGAAAGCGATAGTATAAATAGTAAACAAACAATTATTAGCATTACTGAGTTTAAAAAAATACATAAATTTTATTGAAATTAAAAAAAAAATAAAAAAAAAATTAAAAAATTAAAAATGTTTATTTTCATCAACTTATACATGGGTTTTCATTGTTCTGGGTTTGACACTCCTTTTAAGTAAAAATATACTTGTGATAGGAATGTCGCTCCTCCACATCACAAAACTAATATTAAATATTTAAACGTGTACAATTTATTTACTTAAAATTAGGATATTAGGTATATATATAATGTAAAAAGGTGTATGTATATAAGTGAGTGTGTATAAGTGTAAGTGTGAGTGAATGTGTGTGAGATGAGAGTATTAGCAATGGTTGAAGTTGAGAATTGAGTATACGTACACGTGAGCAACAAACAGTATTTGTGAAAGTTAACACCACGAATTAAGCAGGTACATTTAGTAGATCCTCAGTTTCGTCATAGTTTAACAATTTCAGCCATTTTATCATCGCGCTTCTACAGTCGTAATATTGCATAGAATATATTTTTAATATTCTGTTTATTTTATTATAAATATAGGCAGATTGTTTATCATAATGTTTTCCTGCAAAGTACGAATTGGTTAATTGAGAAGGAGCCACTACATCATTTCTTCTTTTATTTTGCAACCTTTGGTCAAATTTCAATGACCTATGGAGTTTACCAACCACATGCAATATGTATAGTTTCCTTACTGAAAGTACGTTACTATGATTATAAAGTTCTGTAGTGGGAAATCTATATGGCTTAAAATGCATAACTTTCAGTAATGATCTCTGAGCTCTCTCAAGATCCAAGAATTTAGTTTTCGATGCACCTCCCCAAATTGGAATACAATAAACAATAACAGATTGCACAAGGGCAATGTATGTTTTATTTAGCAAATCCCTTGTTGCGACATGTCGCAAAGTTTTGAAAACCCAAACAAGCTTTCTTATCCTACTCGATATTAAGCCTAGTTGTGAATACCAAGACAATTTCTGATCAACAATAACACCGAGATATTTAACTTTATCAATTTTGTTGATAGAAGGACAACTGCATGTTTGTGTGTCGTGTCTATCACAACTATGAATTTTAATTTCAAAACCATCAACTGGTTGCGACGAATTTCTAAGGGAGAAACATATATAGTTAGTTTTAACAGTATTTAAAGTTAAAAGGTTCATATCCAACCATCCAGAAATCTTGGCCAATCCAGTTTCTGTAAGTGTGTGTACTTCTTCCCAAGTATCTCCTGAGAAAACTATCGCAGTGTCATCTGCATAAGTGAATATTTTACCTCCAGTTATGTCAAGATTACACAGGTCATTTATATAGATGAGGAAGAGCGTAGGACCCAAAATACTTCCTTGGGGAACACCGAAACCAATGTTTACTTCATCACTCAACAGATTTCCCAGTTTGACATACTGTTTTCGATCTGTCAGGTAGCTCTCAAGGAGGGCATGAGCACAGCCCCTAATACCAATGTTCTCCAATTTTTTAAGAAGAATGGGGACAGAGACGGTGTCAAAGGCCTTCCTTAAGTCAAGAAAAACTGTCAAACATCTTTTTCCATAATCTAATTTCTTAACTACTAGTGCACTTAAATCAAGAACAGCGTCTTCTGTAGATATGCCTTTACGAAAACCATATTGAGATTTTGCTAATATATTATATTTGTTCAGAAAGCTTAGCAAACGCGTATTGATCAGTTTCTCCATAATCTTAGAAAGTGCAGGCAGGACTTATATTGGTCTATAATTATTTACATCGTCTCTGTCACCACTTTTATACACTGGCGTTACCGTTGATTTTTTGAACGCATTTGGAAATACTCCCAAACTGAAGCAAAGGTTTATTAAATGTGCAATTATTGGTACAAGAATAAATTGGGAACATTTCAAAAATTCAGTTGGTATGGAATTCCAACCTTGGGAGCTGTTTGAATCAAGACTCATTAGTATAGTTTTGACTTCATGGGGGTCAGTATCGAGTAAAACAAAGGATGATGTTTGATGACATGTTGCAAACGGTTTTGTGCATTTTACTGCTTTGCTTGTAAGAATCTCTTCTGCCAGGGTTTTACCAATGTTGGCAAAAAACACATTGACCTTATTGATGGATTCTAATGGAGACGATGTAATATTCAATAAATTTGTATTAGATATTTTTGTTTGCTTGAATTGAGTAATTTCATTTATTGTTTTCCATAGGGTTTTACTGTTTTTGGTTGAAGTAGCCAGTTTGTCTCGTTCATATTTACGTTTTAGTTTTTTTATTAGACCGTTACAGTAGTTCCTATATCTACGATAAGTAATATTTAATATTTCATTTGCGGGGTCTAATTTTAATTTCTTTTGCATTTGGTTCCTATTTCTTATACATCTTAATACACCTTCTGTAATGTAGGGTTTAATTATACGTCTATGTCTTGAAATAGGTAGGATTTTAGTATGTTCTCTCAGAGCAATGGATATTTTACTAATTAAAAGGTCTATTAACGTATTCGGATCTGTTGGAAGGAACAATTCATAAAGATTTTGTTTCTGCAAACTATTATACGCATTAGCGTAATTTACCAGCGTTTTTGTCTTAGAACAGACTGGTAATACAGTGGAATCGGACAGAGTCAGCAGTATCATTAGATGATCAGATATAGATGTGTTTAGAACAGCAACTGTTGCAGTGGTTTGCCTTGTATTAATTTTCAGCATGAAATGATCCAGACATGCTTGTTCTCTGGTTGGAAATGAGTGCCCCGAAAGAATACCATGCGTTGACAGAGATGTGAGGTAGTAGAGTCTATTTTTACGTTCATAAGATTGTTCAATGTGTTTCGGAGATATGTTAATATTTATGTCACCAGTGATTATTATATTTGGTTTAGACTTAATAGTCTCCAGGTGTAGGTTAAGTGAATTTATAAAGTCATCCGCGTTTGCATTCGAAGGAGAACGGTATATACCCAATATTATATAATTATTAACGCAAATTTGTAAGCACGATGCGTGCGTTAACATAATTTCTTTAACTGTGACTTGATGATTGTTTTTTATATACACTACTACTCCATCGTTCTGGTTAAACAATTTTGTTGTTAGGTAAGAAGTATAGTTAGATAAGTAGGGAATGGGTTTGTTTGGGTGCAATCGGCATTCAGTTAAAATTATTATATCAATGTCAATTTTAAACTGTGAAAAGCTAATTTCAAAATCGTTAATGTTGCAATAAATACTTCGAATATTTTGGGTTATTATATTTAGTCTGGCTTTCTTTGCTGGTATGTGGATAGAAAGATCGTCTATATCACAAATGACGGACTTTGCAATTTCAGTATTATCTATTTCTTGAAGAGTTTGCAATGAGCTATCCATAAATGACTATACAATATGGTCTGCAATACACGTCTGATACTATGTTGCCCGAATAAAGCGCGGATGTTTGTGTTTGTGAGTGTGTACGTGTGTGTTTTAAGTGTATAATACAAAAAATAATGATTAAAAGTACAAAATATAGCTTAAGTAAAAAACTGACTGATTGCAACATTATTTAATATGACAAAACATATTTGAAGTACTGTTTTTGCTCGAATTCCAAAATAAAATGCAATTTTGAGTTGTGCCGAAATGTCCCGAAAACAGTTACGTCCTCAAGCATTTTTTTTTAATAATAGTGTTGTGACCAATTAATTGACGAATTTCACCGTGTCACTTCGATTTCTCAGAAAAAAATATAAAAAAAGATATTAGAAAAATTATGAACATTACTTGAGATTGTTTGTTATTGACATTGATAACTTCCAACTTATTGCCAGCCGAATAATTGAAAATTTATGAAATCCTTGGTTTCTTGGCAATTTAATCTTTTTATGTAGTTGTTTTATCGATGAACATACTTATTTACACTAAATTCTCGTAATAAATCATTTATGAATATTATAAAATTAAAAAAATTGGATACAATTCATCTGAATGTGGGACAATTTTACGAAAATAAGAGGAATTGCTACAAATAAATTGCTTTTAACAGAATTGCACGATTTGGCCTTAAAGCCCCCCTGAATAACAATGAACCGAAAAATAATCTAAACAATCACAAACTCTTCAAATTTTGAATCGATTTCTCGAAAATCGTAAAATGTGATTAGTCCACATCCCTATACACGTCACGATGACAAGTGTCAAATTTGGCCTCTAATTTGGAGACGACTACAGCGTAAATTTTTGTATTGCCATCGATTTGTAAGGCAATTGGCAAATTATGCTTATCCAAATAATAAAATTAACATTCATCTTTTTTATATAATCTTTCCCATATTGACAATGAAAGTATTTTTCCGGAACTACTACGGACTACCAGAAAAGTCAACCGTGACCATGGGACCTGTAAAGGGCCCGAAACGTCGGTTTGTTTGAAAAAACATATATATGCGATTTAAATCCGGAAAAATAGTTTCATTTCCTATGTGTAACAATCGCGAAAATTTATGAACTCAATAGAATATGAACCTATTGAACTAAAATAGGAAAAATATTACGGCAAAGTCGTTAAAAACCAAAACAAAATTCGGTTACTTGGCATAGCATCTGGCACGGTATGTTAAAAAACGTTGGTTCGAATGATAAATTAGCATCGAGTATTCGATGTAATTTAGTAATAGGTAATTGAATAGACAAAATGCTAAAGTTTTTATTAGACACCTACACCATTTTGTTCTAATAATGATGTAAAATATTGGTGTTCCCAGTATCATCATAATGTCAGCCGAAAGACGTCTACTGCTGGGCATAGGCCACCTACTATAACATCATAAAATTACATAATTACCCAATATTTATATATAAGATTCATTGTAATACCTCCAATCTAATTCACTGAACAACATAGTATCGTTTAGGCTTTTCTTTAATTATATATATATTTATTAAATGATTTCCATAAATAATTCATAATGTATAACTACAACGCGAAACATAGGGTGACAACCAGCCGACAATTATTTTGTTTCTATGGGTCGGTCACATTGATGGAGGTGGATAACAAACTAACATAACCAAAAAGTCAGAAGATATAAGCAATTGTTTTCATTACCAATACAAAATTCTATTTTGTTGTAATAAGATTAAATATGCATGATACCAGGATATATATACGATATTTTATAATCATTTTCTGTAACAATTATTAATCGTTTAGCTTAATTATTTATAAAAAAATATTATTAATGAATCTGATGATTTTTGCAGTTTCTTACTTAGATGACAGCCGCCATCTGTTTAACTTAAAGCAAAATAGTAGAAAAACGCTGATTTGTTAATTATCATTTTTCTACATTAAGTTCATTTAATGATTGTATTGTGACTTGTTTCATGATTGATCCTATAATATTTTTTACTGATTCTCCCGAGTAATTTTCATTACTTTCAAATTTTGCAGTAACGGCTCTGAAGGTATCATTCATGATACTTTTTAATTTACTGCCTAATTCGTTACTACCATCTTTATATGTAGATTCTTCTAATTTTGTTGAAATAGTAGCCAACTCTTTATCCTTGAGGTCTATACACGATTTCAAGTTTTTTATTTCATCTTGAAAGGTGTTTTCAATTTTTTGTTTCTCACATGCCTCTTGTAAAAGTTTTTGTTTTATTTCAACAATTTCATTATTTTTGTCAGCTATAACTTTCTCAAGTTCTGCTATTTTTGATTTGTACTGTTCATCATTTGGTATTTGATTAAGTGTTTTGGGTACATCCTGTCCTTTTAAAATTTTTTCATATATGTCAATCTTATTTTCATACTCATTTAATAGTTTTTGCATTACTTCAATCTGAAAGTTACCACTTTTGCTTATGTCTGTACTGCTCAAATCTTTAAGCTTGTCTAATATTAGATCAATTTTCTCACTTGTTCTGTTCATATTCATCCTCATCTCACTGTTACTTATCCTATGTTCTGTTAAGAATAAACTCAAATCATTACTTTGTGAAGGGCTGGGTAGAATGCTAGGGCAACTTGTATTTGTAACAGGTACAAGTTGCCCATTAATTAAAGTATAAAGTTGTGGTTTTTCAGTAAATTGGTCAACTCTAGGAGACATTGCTTTAATTACCTCAACTTGACTATGAGCCTCAGGTGTATTTTTATCAGTGCTAAACTTTCTTGATATAGCTTTAATTGGTTTATGTCTAGGCTTGGGAGGATTCACAATTTCATTTGTATCCGAGGAATCACTAGTTTTCTCAGTATGCACAGCTTGAGGTGGCAAAACTGAATGCCCCATGTTAGCCATTCTGTCTAGAATAGATTGTTTAGTTTTCCTATTTAGAGATGAGTCTGTGTCACTTTCTTGATTCTTTGTATCATTTTGAACATCCACACTTATTTTCTCCTTTTCTTTTTCAGGTTTTGGAAGAGTTTCATCAATATTTTGAAAGAATTTTATTGTAACATTTAAGTGTTGTAAAGTATCCACTACTTTTTTCATGTCCTCCTCATTTCCACAAAGGCTCCAATAACAACGGAGATTGTCGTAATATGATATGTAAAGATTGCCTTTTACAGTCACTTCCAAATTGGATGTGACAGTTGCACTTGACAGATTAGTTTTGTTAGAATCGTAAAGCACAATGTTATGTATATTGTTTTTCATCATTTTAACTATGGCAAAACCCAACTTTCCTTTTGCTATATATTCATTTTTAGTCCTGGAACATGGAAATAATGTAAACGGTCACTAAATAAAAAAAAAATACATTGGAAAACTGCTAAAGTTTTTCATACCACACATATGCCGTAAGTACACAAGCAAATATACATTTAGTGGCTTTTGTGTCTTCTGCAGGCTTCGAAGTAGTGTCAACCGGTTTCGGCGGTACATATTTCAATGACTCATTTTCACTCTCTTTATTGTGACGAGGAGAACTTCCAAAGATATTGGACAAGGATGTACTGGAAGAAACAAACCATATTAACAGTGTTCATTTGCAATTATTAGTCCTCTTGATAACACATAAACATAACTATAAAATTATAAGCCACTAACTTAGACATTGGAGTAAAAAAATCATCATCAACATCTTCCGTTTCCAACATAGCTATAATTTATTTATTTACTAATGAATATTATATTATTAGCATATAATACTATTCAGTGCAAATAAACTCGGCGAATGTAGTCTACAAACCACATTGTAAATAAATTTAAACATAGACCATCTAAAATGAACAATAAAAACTTAAATCGCAACACGTAATTGTTGTTGTCACCACAGACTTGGATTGTCACTTTATCACAGACTACACTTAGGCAGTGCACTTTATGCTTACTATTTTTATTTGTAAGTCAATGTTACTATTAATAAATTACATCCTCTGAGGCTTTTGTTCCAAATGTTGCTATAATATTATTTCGATTTCGTGGAAAAAAAAGTTTTGTATATTCTGCAAATTGTCACTGTCATCTGTCAGTGTCAGTCACTGTCTATTGGAATAAAGTAAGCGAAGCACAAGAAATAGCTTATTAAAAATCCTTATATCCATTTTTAACAGAAATAACCAAATAACTGCATTTAACGTAATATGATTTAGTAATTCTTTTTTAACCTGTACAGTCACTACATCTATAAAGTGCACGGTAACTGGAAATCAGTGTAAATATCATTTCATTAGTTGTCCTAATAGGTACTTTTATTTGATCAAGTGTTTTTATCTCTTGAGCTTCTGTTCACTAATTCTGCGCAATGGATATGGTGAGAATTTACTTTCATTTTGGCTTCTTTACTTTTATTCTGAAAACCTAATATTTCGTAAGATTAGGAGCAACTTATTTATTTTTGCTTCCCGTGTATTGTTCCTCCTACGTGTTTTGCATGTTTATTAATTTAGTCATCTACTTAATAATTTCTACGCAAACATTGTATGAGAACATATTGTTTTTATAAGAGGTAGTTATTTTTGGTTTCATTGCTTTAAAAATGCTACAATACATAATACTGATGTCTTGCCAATCAATGATGTTTTTCTAATATAAAATAGACTTTTTTCCACAATGCAATTTTAATTCTAATTAACATGGTTATGTATACATTCAGGAATACACAAATTTTATTATACAGAGTGACTTTTTTATCAGTAGCAAAATTTTTACTACACTATCTATCAAATACTCCATTTTTGAAAAAAAATTATAGGTAAAAGGACAATGGCAAACTCCCATACAATTTTTTGTTGACATAATTTGTATGCGTGTGTTTATAAATTAGAAATATGTAAAAATATAGTTGAAATTCCTAAACAAATTTTGTTTTGGGTTTGACTATGATTTTGCCATTGTACTTGCCACATTAAAATTGTTTGCCCAAAATAATAATGTATATAATAAAAACAGTAATATTTGGTCCCAAGTGGCACTGCAACAGTTTTGGACAGACGTGTCACTTACCACCAGTTCCACAACTTGTTCGTCCCATCACTTGGTATCATAAAAAAAAATCCCATGCAGTGCAACCGCATTCATATTCAGTTGCTAGTGCATGTTCGTCCTGAACATATGTCACGCTCGCGTGGCCTCTCTCTTCACTTCCTTCTCATGTGTTCACTGTAACTAGTCAAACCGTGAGTGCTACTAAATGGTGAGGAGTTACTTTTTAAGTGGTGAAGTCTAAGGGCAGCCCAGAGACTACCGAGTAGAAAGTATTCTACGCCTTTGTAATCTGGGAGGCGAAAATGCAAGGACACCCAGTCATCAAATGATTTTAAATGTCGTGCAATGGCTAGGCTATACCCAATTTATCGACATTTATTATATTTATCAATATTTATTAACCTTCACACACTCAAAGCTATGTAACTTATGCATCCTTGACTTATATTTGCTAATTACGCGAAATCATAACAAGAAATCGGTAAGCCACGCAACATGGATATAGGCTAAGTAATAATAATGTACTAGACCACCACACTAATTATCTGGTCTCAAGTTTCTCAAATTGGTCCTATTGAGAATCGAATCCAGGACCTCCTCATCTAGCACAGTACTAACCATTCGGCCGCCAAGGTAATTAAATTGCACTTTTGTCCGTCAAAAATAAGTTCTAATTTCTGTAGTGTAGAAATCGAAATAAATTGAATTGGTTATTTTAAAATAGGTTTCTTACCTAGGTTGTCAAAAACAAATACGTAATACAGACGTCATTTATGTATTTCTTTTGGCGAGGTTACAATTGCATCGCCTGGGGTCGCCGTTTTTTGGATGAGTTTGTGATGTCATATCTCAATATTTTAGTACTGGGTGATACTAATGTAAGTCAATGTACTAAAATAATAAACATATATGTTATATTTTCATCAAGGATCATAATATAAAAATTTGGTTATTGATAAAAAATCAACACATATGTGTATCCCTTCATATCTATATTTTTTTTTTAAATTGCAAATAATTTAAACATACAGAACAATGGAAAAGAGCGATATGGTGACTTTTTGGAGGCCTTAAACACTGTACACATTCCCCAAAAGTTTTCTGTCAAAATATAAGTTCTACATTCTTTGAACATTGAGTAGTATTGTAAATTTATCATTGCATGAAGTCTCCCCAAAATATTTTCTGTCGCAAAATAATGTTATACAGTTTTTACATGCATATAATATTGTTATTAAATATAATTGCATTATAAATTATTGCACTAAGGCCCATATACATACTGGACACATATTATATCTACAAATATTTATTATGTATTATTATAGGCCCACATACATACTGGACACATATTATATCTGTATTTATTAGACCCAGTTCAAAGTGTTATCTTGAACCTTGTATTATCATAAAGATACTAAACATATACCACAATGGCTGTTTGATTTTCAGCTAGGAGGTCCTACAGAAGAGAAAAGAAACATACATCCAATGTTGAAAAAAATACTCAATTATGACATTAAAGTCACAAAACAGTTTGTGGAAGCCGCACTAAAGACAACTGCTCTGAGGTCACTTCGAAATCATGCAAAATTTTTGGAGGTAACATTAGATTTCATTTTCAAAATATTTTATTATAATACATGTATGTATTTAAAGTATACAATCCTGACACACATCTAGCACTTTGTCAACACCTTTGAACGCTTTCATACACTTTAGGGTGTGGTCTCTCTATTTTGATTTAAAAAGGGTGTGAAGAGAGTACTGTAAGTTTGTATACAATTTTTGCAATCAATCAAGTCACTGTTCTTAAAATAGTAACATGATATCACATTACTTTGTAAACACCACAAATGTTGCAACTTGTTACTAATTAATGCAAGTTAATACATATCATTCTGACAAGTTCTGTTTAGACCCTTACGAATTTTACATTGCTTTCATATTACTACTAGCACTACCAGAATCAATACCCAACAGCCGCCACTCCCTACCAAGTGGCATCTTGTGTAAACACCAATAACAAGTGATTCAATATATAATATTTACTTTTGTAGGTATCCTGCCATGGCATTGTGTGGCTGGCGGGATGGCTCAGTTTCATCTGGTTTTTTGACAATAAAGATCTATATCAGCTTCAAGTCAATATGTTAATTGGTAAGACACTCAGACATTAGTTATCTTTGACGGTTTAAGACAGAGTGTACATAGGGTAGTAGCAAATTACAAGGACAACTTAAAGAGCATTGTTCATCAGCACTATCTTATAAACGAAAAGATAAAAGTGGCTAGTGTTAAAATTATTCAATTGATTAATTTTCAGCTCTAATCCTGGACATTGTGGTAATAGCAGTCATCAAAGCAATCGTACGAAGACGTCGACCAGTACCAATGAACAAATTATTGGAGTTGGGACCTGACAAGTATTCCTTCCCATCTGGACATGCAAGCCGAGCTACTCTAGTCGCAATTACATTAATGTATCTGGACCCTGTATGGATTGTCTTCTATCCTCCTCTATTTGCTTGGGTGACTGCTGTTTGTCTATCAAGAGTGCTGGCTGAAAGACATTACATTTTAGACGTCCTAGGTGGGGTGGGTTTAGGGGTCTTGGAAGCTCTTTTCATGTGCCTAATCTGGCTTTCTCGAAATGCTTCCATAAGTATTATTTCCTCATTATCTGATGAAAAGAAAGATGGAGGCGAATATCATGTCTAGTTTTGTAACTTGGTTTGTAGATTTAATGAAAATTTAACAAACAGTAA
>NW_020653945.1:18574142-18584546 GCF_003589595.1 Hyposmocoma kahamanoa
TTAATCAATTAAATTTCAATCAGAAATTGAATTGACTAAAAAATTGATTGATTTAATTGCAATTAAAATCAATTGCAACGTCGCAATTAATTTTAATTGCAATTGATTTTAATTGAATATATTTTAATTGCAATTAAATTAAATGCAATTTTTTTTTATTGTCCTAAGAAACAATTGAAATTAACAATTAAAACCGTAACTACCGAATAAAAGTGACATTACAAATATGGCACTCATTTCTAAATTCATAATGGCAGCCACGACTTTTCAAATAATAGGGATTGAGTGGGGAGTGAGTGAGTGCCTCCGTGGTCGAATATAGCATAGGCACTATAGTATTTTGGGGTGCTCTCGTAACGAATATGGCACGACTTTTCTAATAATGGCAAGTTTGGTATCGTTTTCAAGGTATTTGGGGGTGCTAATTACGAATATAGCATTTATTTCTAAATCCAAGATGGCTCCCCTCTCACTCCCCAATCAATCCCCACTCACTCCCAATTTGAAGTCGTGCCCGCCATCTTGGATTTAGAAATGAGTGCCATATTCGTTACGAGAGCACCCCAAATACTATATTGCCCATGCTATATTCGGCAACGGAGGCACTCACTAACTCCTCACTCACTCCCCTCATTCCCCATTCACTCCCCACTCACTCATTCACCCTATAAATTTATCATAATTGACAGTTTTAATTGTTAATCAAAAACATTGAAAATTGATCAATTGTTAATTGTAGATATACGCGATTAACAATTGATTAATTGTTAGTTGCGAGAACAGCAATTAACAATTAATCAATCAATTGTTAATTGCTGTTTCGCAATTGACAATTAATTAATTTCAATCTAATTGCCTGAGCAATTAAATTTTGCCCAACACTGTTCTAAAGTAAGCGAGATTGTCGAATTCTTAGGTTTTCGTGATTGTTACACATAGGAAATGAAACTATTTTTCCGGATTTAAATCGCGTATATTTGGTTTTTCAAACAAACCGACGTTTCGGGCCCTTTACAGGTCCCATGGTCACGATTGACTGAGGTGGTACAGTCATCAACCAGTTATGTCTAATATTAATGCAAACCACCCCTATTTTTTCCACTATAGTTACAAAAGTTATTAATTAAATACTTAATTTTTAATTTTACAAAGAAAACATTCCAATTTACGTACGCTACACTAAGTTTTACAAATTATTTTATTGAATGAATTTTAATTAAGTTCAATTTGTTATTAATTAATAATAGAAATTAGAATAAATTAATACATATTAATTAGTACTGAAGTCTTATGTCTGTTTGGGATTTTTCATCAGCGGAAATACTGGATCCCAAATTGGTGGTACGGAGAAACCATCTTCACTGTTGAAATTAGGATGTTTTTTAATTTCAATGGTCTCTCGCAGCAACCTGGGTAGAAGAGGCTTCTGAGATGAGAGAGAGACTTCTTTTGCAAGGACCTGGGGTTTGTCAAACTTAATTCAATGTGTAGGTTTATCCATGACATGCTCGCAGACTGTAAACTTGTTTACGCGACGGTGTTTGACATCAGCTATATTATGTTCTTTGACACGGGTACAAGGGTACAAATACATCGCTTTGTTTGTCCAATATAAGAGAGACCGCATGGCACAGTCAAGCTTGTAAACTCCTGCATCCTGTAAGGGGATGTTACATTTCACGGGTCTCAAGAACTGAGAAATCTTCCTCAGGGGCTTGAAATAGGTCTTGATAGATCTTGATAAGATCAGAACAGTCCTCAGGAGCACTCTTCTGATCTTATCTGTAACACCTCACGTAAAATGGTTTTATTTCCTAAAAGAGACTGGTTATCAAAATGTATAGCTATTAAATCTAGTATTTGCGACCTTTATTGCAGCGAGACGACCGCTTAAATTTTCGAGGTTAGACTAGTCAAGTAAAAGTCGACATTTAGTCCGTTCTAGTCGCCTTTAAAGTGACAAAAATGTATGTAAAAGGATTTTAATTTCTCATATAATCTATTTCACCGATTAACGCCGTAAACGCTGTTGGAGAACGATATCGTATCTGAATCGAACGTTTAACTCGAATGTTCTGAATAGCTCGGAAAGCGCCCGTCGATTCAAGAATAATATCCAATCGAACGATTCGGTTAAAAAAAATATCGAAGTGTTCTGAATCGGGGTCCTGGGGTCCGGTTCGCTTAGAATTCAAGTTTATAATTCCACAAAATAGCGTAATGCAGATCAATGTTGTCTGTGGTAACATCATAGTAACTAGGAATGGGCGTTACAAATCGTATATACATAGTTATTGAAACTATACCTTGTGGCAATATCGAATATCCGATATCGTGTATCTTAGAAACTATATCGATATTTGCCATTAGGGTCGTTTTTCCAGTGCTTGAAATCATACTCAAGTCTGCTCAAATCCTGACTTGAGCATTGAGTACAGTTCTGGAATACGATCCTTAGTGGTTTGTCGACTTGACGTAAGAGGATGGAAAAAAAAGGAACTATTATAGTACTTTGTGGATCATACTACAGAAGGGAACCTCTTTGGACTTAACTAGACATGGGTAATTTCGACTCCTAGCAGTGATCCGAATCACTGAATCCGACTCCGCTGTCGGTACCGACTCCTCTTAATGAATCTGAATCCTCTTATCGGAACCGGCTTCCCATCGAATCTCACAACTCCAAATGAAAATCGCTCCGGATTCAATTCAATCAATGATCGAGTTTTTAATATACCGATAGACTTTTTTTCATTCAGCTGCATGAGTACTATTTAAATTGGACATTTTAAGATAGGTATTTTAGTCAATCTCGTGTTGGTGCGATTTAACGCTTTTAAATATATTTAGAGAAGGCACACAAAACTTCAGCACTTGCAGTCATCGAAGTCAGCCCATATTGATTCTTTGGAGGTGGATGGTTGCGAACTCTGCACAGGAGGACCTGGAAATTGGTTGACGTAGGCTGAGTGAATTCTCTTGGCAATATTTTATTTAACTAAGTAATTAATAGGTAGACGTTTCGTATGTTTACTATCTATCTGGTGAAAATGTTCCCAAATGAAATTCGCTTTTTCCGCATTGAATTCATGTTTATTTGTCCGTAGGTACCGTAACAATTTGTAAAACAGTAACAATAAAGTTTCAATAGAAAATTGAATATACAAAGTTTACGCATTAGGAAAGTTTATTTACACACAATCTAAAAGTAGCACAAATAGTACGTAGCACTAGTTGTCCGCAATCACAATTCGTCCAATATTTACACAAACCAATAGTACAGTCAAGAGTACATCAATTACCTGCCTCCGGGGTCGAACGGTTACCATGCCGGACTGCCACGCAGAGGTCCCAGGTTCGATTCCCGGGCCGGGAGAAATATTTGTATGGCTGACATTTATTTCTCTCGTGAGTTTGGGTGTAATTTGTGGTTGTCTATGTGTGTGTCTATGGCACCCGCGACACAGGGTTTTCCTAGTGCGGAGCTATGTTGAGTGTGTACGTTATCAAGTTTGAAACTTTGTACTGTGGACTGTTCTTATCGTAAGCGGCATAAAATTGCATTTAAGTTTTAAGTATCGAGCTTGACGTGCTCTTGATTGTACATTAAACATATAAAAATAAACATAAATGAAAACTCCGGGGCGCACTTAACTTAAACTTCCTCAAATTGTAATTATAATGTTTCCAGAAGCTCAAACGTAAACAAATAACGACAAAATTATAACGTATTTGGAAAAAAGGTGCGCGCAATCAAAATTATTAATTATACGATGGTCTTAAGAGCTATTACTGTACTGACCACTTAACGAACGAACGAGCGCGAGTGCAACAGTGAAAATTGCTTGCAACACAGTGTTAAATCAAGTATAAAACGAGCATAAAATTATAATTGTCTCTTTCATTTGACATGCCGTTGCCATGCAATCTAGCGAGTAATGTCTCACTCTAACATCTACTCGCGATCGCTCTCTAACCGAAAGAGAGGCACAGCAACGAACGAACCAACCTTTCGAAAGAAACCAAAAAGAGTTGTGATCCGAATGCGCCAATCCCGGTCCCGGTTTTAATACCTCCGCGGACTTGTTATATTTATTCTTTATTTATACCATGTTTATTTACATCTCATTATTCCTCGCCTGATTCCTTTTTCACTTTTTCTCCAACTTTCGAATCCAGTTTCCAAATTACATTCCATGATATTATAAAAGTTTCCCTGTTTAAAAAACAAGTTAGTCAAAACACTTTGAAAGTGGCTAAAACACTTACTGCGAAGAGCCAAGAGAAATAAGAAAAAAAAGAGGGAATCGAACCGCTCGCGATTTCGGATCATTTGAATAGACTCCGTAGTTACGTTACCCAGGTCTAGATTTGACGTTTGGCATTTTTGCCAAATTGTCGTATCTCTTTTCCTGTGTTTTCTTGTAAATTAACGCTACGTTACTGTTAGATAAGTATGAATTACATTTTATTGCGTAAATAATTTTCGTAGGGTTCTAAAAATTGTATCTGCGGGTTTCTTTGAAATTTTCACCGAAGATGACGAGTCCAGGAACATCTGTAAGTTTTATTTGCATTTCCGTAATTTGTTCGTCTATATAAATACTTATCATTATTTAGACGAAGAATCTTCTGTTATAATTGTTCTAGATTATAGGTTAGGTTGATTAGTTGATTCAGTACTTAAACAGATTTTTGAAATATTATTTTGACTACGGCAATTTGAGGTTACTAAAATGTCCTCTATACGAAAACAAAAATGTAAAAAAAAGTAAACATACCATTTGTACTATCTGGTCATTGACTTACAATTACAATAAATGGACGACGGGTCTAATACAAAAACCACGAAAAAAATGTCCCAAGTCAACCTATTTAAACGTAGTGACATGTAAAGGAATATGAAAAAGCTAAAACGTTGAATTTAAATTGTAATGTCATCGCAGTACTGTCTAATTTTGCTTACTTCGCTGTCAGTAGAACAAACGAAGACTAAAGCGTGAATGACGCTCTGTATACGATTTTAACGCCCTATAAGTTCGGACACCTTTTAGCGCGGACCCGACGTCCATATAATTGTAAGTCAATGTATCTGGTAACATTTTTGAGAGTCACTCAGCCTGTCAAGTCACTGAACCACGCTCCAGTATTTTTGATACTTTAGATATTTTGATAGTGTACCTATCTAAATAACATAGTTATTGTTGATTTCTGTCAAAATAACATGATTATCAGTAGTCAACGTTTCTTTCTTTCCTCTACGCTGTCTCTGTGTCAGTCAATCTTAGGTCTATAAGATTTAAAACCAGGATGTCCAGAACTCATACAAAATGCATAAAGAATGTTAAATAATATTACTCAACTCATTTAGACCATGCTATCATGCAATCCTTATGGCAATGTCATGGCATAATCTTAGTATGCCACAAACTAAAAAAAAAGTTTGTTGTACATTTTATAACATATTTGGTGACATGTCACATCTTCCTATTATTTTATAATAAGCCTTATTCTTATTGGCATCTTCAGTCTAATGCATCAATTCAAGAATTCAAAATCCGAGTGCCAAAGAATGGGAAGAAGAAGTACCATGTGATGCGGTTCAATGCTACACTGAATGTGGACTTTGCCAAATGGACTCATGTCAAGATGGAGAGAGAGAACAACATCAGAGAGTTTAAAGGAACAGAGGAGGATATGCCAAAGTAAGGAAGCCTTTTTGTTTTTTGTTATAAGTAATGTAATTAATAAATTCATTAAAAATCTGATACCTTATTTATTGTCCTGTTCGCAAATTTTATTATTATTACAGAGAGTAACAACTGTTGATTGATTTTAGCTGGTGATTGTACTGATGACATATAAGCAAAAAAGATATAATACTGAATTTGCAAAAGAAGTTTTTGAATCCTCGATAAAATGACTGACTGACGGCACAAGTTTGCCATTTATGTCTTAATTAGTGGGGAAGTTTGCATAATGTTTTCACATGTGTGTATGGCCAAGCTGTAATTTGGGGACATGTCACATCCCCAGTCCAAAACTGCTGGATTGATAGATGCTGTCACGATAAAAACGACAAAGACCGTCTGTTTTAAATGTTAAACAAGAACTATACTTGTACAGATTCGGTGCGGGCTCCGAGTACGGGCGCGACGTACGCGAGGAGGCACGACGCAAAAAGTTCGGCATCATCTCGCGCAAATACAAGCCCGAAGACCAACCCTGGATTCTCAAGGTCGGCGGTAAGACTGGCAAGAAGTAAGTCACATTTGGTACCAATAATAACCATCAGGATTATTGTTCCCTAAAATATTCTTTCCCTAAGATAGTCTTTTTTCTCCATGATGGATCATAGAAGATAAAAGCGTTAAGGGGAGAGGTCTTGTTGTTCTGCTCCTCTCTATGTCTAAAATGGCTGATCTAATTTATAAAAAAAACAGTTGTCTAATTTCTCAGGATTTTTAATTTTGTTTTTTATCATATCACAACAATTCAATGCAATTAGTTAACTTTTTCCAAAATAAAGCTATACCTAACTACAATGCAGTTTCTCGGATGCTGCAAGGGTGCCATTTCTATTCAAAATTATATACATATAGGTAAAATGCTGCATGCTAATACTTTTTACAACTTAAAAACGAAATTCTTAAACAGATTCAAAGGTACCCGCGAGGGCGGCGTATCTGAGAACGCGGCGTTCTACGTGTTTACACACGCCGCAGATGGCGCTATAGATGCTTATCCTTTACAAGAATGGTAAGTGTTGAGTATTGTTAACATTAATTAATAGTTATTATTTATTTTTCGGTATTGGGGCTAAAATTGTCCAGTTCTTTGGAAGGATTGCGTAATGATTAGCTTAGCTGAGAGAATGTTTGTCTCTTATCTACAGGCTAGAGTTCTTGAGAGTCCTGCAACAAATTTTTTTTTAAACTAAAAAATTAGCTAAATTCAAACTTAAATTGTGTTACAAAGCATGCATAATGAGAGCGCAGTAACTCGCCATAGTGAAAACATTATCCTTCGTTAGTTCTGTGGATTCAAAATTTTGTTTGAATTCACATTATTCTCACTGACTCTAAAAGTGCACTTCAACCATAGATTTAGTATATAGATACCCATAGATTGGCAATGCAAGTGAAAGAGCGTTAGTATACACGTATGTTAGAGCGAGATGGGTAGACGAGACCACTTCATTATACGCTATGAGCTTGTATGAACCTAGGGTCAGCTGACAACGAAACAAATTTCGTTTATTTTTGAAAAATAATTGGTTTTAAAATGTGAAATAGTGTTAAACGGATGTTTATTAGTCATGGTAACGTGTTCAGTGCCCGGATGTAACTCATCTAAAAAGGAAAACTCGCAGAATTGTACATTTCACATGTAAGTACTATTTAAATTTTTAGCTGTCAAAAGCACTACCACAAAAGTTTTTTACATAAATATATCCGTAAAATTATACCATTCAAGTGCATTAATAACCCAAATGTATACGAATTCAATTAAAAAATATATCAAATATAATGTGAATTTCTGAAATTCATAACCCCACTTTCATAGAGATTGACGCAATCCATTATACGTTATCGAGATGTCATTATCTGAAAAAAAGAAAGGCAAAGGCGTGGCTTGCATACAGCCGAAATCATCTCTACTACTACTGCTTAATATGATTGAATCAGAAATTTCTGGTCTTAGTACTTTATATTTAATTAATATTGCATTAGTGCATTATTTTTTGTCTACATTAAAACGAAAACTTCTTTTAATAGCGTAGTTGAGGCACCCATTTTTTAATGTTAATTATTGTTGTTGATTCAGATTTCCTCAAAACATTGAAGTACGACAGAAATGGCTTATAATGCTAAAGAGAGAAGACTGGGTTCCCAAAAAGTTTTCAAAAATATGCAGCAAACACTTTGAGGAAAAATGCTTTTCCTTTAGAGACAAGCAAAGAGTAAAGTTACGTTCTGGTTCTGTACCCACATTATTCATGCCAGTATGTCTTACAATTAATGGATTTTTGTGTAGTACTACTCTCGTCTCGTCTCGATTTGTTGTTGTTAGAGTTCTGTTCTGTTCCGAAATACGATACTCATATAGCATCACTTGTGTGTGCATCTGTCCGTCTGTCACAGCCAATTTACTCCAAACCTACTGGACTGATTATTTTGAAATTTGGTACACATATGCATGTGCTTCGAAGGGCCTGCTCTGTTTATATGCACTGCTGTTGACGCCGCTTCCTGTCTAATGAACAGTGGGAGGGGTCGCAGATCCAGCATCGCTTCGAGGGCCGCAGTTGGAGTTGTCCTCATGCAGCCAATCGTCGCCATACAGGCTAGTCTTTGGAATTTGTCCAGCTTGTCGGTTGCGGTCGTCAGCTTGGTTCGTGGTCATCATACTATCGCGCCGTAACTGATCACGGGTCTTATCACCGTTTTGTAGAGCCATAGTGTTATCTTGGGTGAAAGTCCCCATTGTTTACCTACCATCTTATGGCACTGCCAGAAGGTGATAGTACCTTTCTTAATTTTATATTGAATCATTAATTATTTAGTTAATTAACGTCTCGGCGTTTTGCGATAAGACATTTTGGTGAATACGACGAAGTGAAATGCCGGTGTAATATGTTAATCGATATTAAAGTTAAATAGTGGATGTTGCAATACTATTTATCTCGCACACATACACATTATACGCATCCTGATGTATTTTTGGTTTGGTCTTGTCTCCAATACTTCAGGGCCAATCTATGGATATACTAAATCTATGACTTCAACACTTGGTTTGATGTGTCTTTGGAGGTCGAGGCATACCAATAACATATGAGGCATTAAAATTAATGACTAACCTATTGTCCAATAATATTAATATAGTACTTCAATGGATACCATCACATATCGGACTTCTAGGAAACGATATAGCAGATAGACTAGCAAGGTAGGCTATTTCCGAGCTGATGGAACCATCAGGTATAACCCTTTGCCACAGAACTTATCCCATTTGTAAGGGACCTAAATATGGATCAATGGGCTAAGCTATGACGAGATATCTGTGACAAGGGGTATATGGTACAAAATTATTCAATTGCGTCCTCCGAGAAAGCACTGATTCGTGGAGGGTAGCCTATCAAAGTAACTGTTAATAATTGCTCTTAGACTGCGTTCTGGTCACATTTCATTAAATAAATTTTACTATCTCATATAGAATAGAGGGAATAGAGGGTAGAATTCCCTCAATGCCAATACTGTAACAAATTGGAAGATATGCTTCATTTAATAGAATGTGATAGATATGCGGGCTGTCGGGCCCAATATCAATTAAAAGACATGTATCAGGTAGGAGAGCTAAATTTAATGCTGAGCAAGCCGTTAACGAAGAGTGCCGAAGCTCTATATTCCTATGTGAGGTCTTGCTTTCTGATGAGGAGCAATACCTGACATGGGAATAGTGATAGATAAAGTAGGATAGTTATTTATATGTATACATACATTACGAGGCCGACATAGACGCCCAAACGTTTCAGACCTCTTAAAACTAGATTTAAAAAAGTTTTTTTTAAAGTGATGCAATTTTCTTAGATAAACATAGTCCTACAAAACTTTTGACTTTGACTGCTGGATCGAAACGACTCTCAATTGCACAAAAAGTTTCAAACGGAGCCTTCGTGTTGTTAAAAATACTTAAATAAGATAATTTTAAGTACTATTTAACAAAAATTTGTGAAATAATAATCCCTCAAACTTTTTTAAATTTTCATTTTTTACTTTCATGTCTAATCATGTCTATTCTAGTCATGCACAGCTTATTTACTAAATTTATAACTAGTTTAATAATTTTTTGTTTCTATTGAGCCACTTCATGTATAATCATAACACATAAATTGAACCTTAACTTCTTTTTGGTATAGTTCTTTTTTCCATCATGTTATTCTTTAATCAGTAACAAGGATACTTTGAATGCTTGCCTAACAGCCCTAGCCTAGTGCAAAATCATTATGTAATTCTCTGTTGCAGTTTACACTGCAATTGAGTTGTGTTTCTTGCTTTTGTAATTCAATTTCAAATTTATACATCTCATTATGATAAATATTTTTTTGTTCTTTATTTTCAAGGACGTACTCCTTTGCGCATACTTTATAAAGTAGTCTGTCTTATGAATGAGGAGAGATGAATAATTTCCACGATTTCAAGTGTAATTTGTTTATATAAATAAAGATGTTTTACATTTAAACTATTACAAAAGACGACTTAGTAGCAATAAAGCTTGTGAATGAGTTCGAATGAATGACTGAGTACAACATATTGCCAAGGTGGTAGGTACCTATTTCTGCCGCCAAGCGGTAATGTGTGTATTGCTGCATAGCTTCGAAACCGGAACGTGGCAATATTATTA
>NW_020653945.1:18584946-18648768 GCF_003589595.1 Hyposmocoma kahamanoa
AGTCGTGCGCCTGGTGGTAAGCGACACGCCTATCCATAACAGTTGCAGTGCTACTCAGAGCTTTAAATCGCAAAGATCTTATGGGCATTGCCACTGCGTCACCCAGAAACATGACATGACAAGTCCCATGTGTCTGTAATCTCGCCAGCACCCTTACCGTTCCAAATCGGAACCCAATACTACTCAAATTACTGCTTTGCGGCAGAAATGAATAAGGTTTTTATAAAAAAAAGTGCGCATTTGACCTCCATCACACCTGACGGAAAGTGATGATGAGGTAGGTGGTATTTAGGTAGGTAGGTAGGTGAGGGAGGTAGGTATGTACATGCTACTACCTAAATAATGCTTATTCACTCTCGCCTTGAAAAGGCCCTAGTTATAGCGTTCAGGGAATGCGACTGCAGGCAGGGAATTCCACGCCTTAGCCATTCGCCATATAAATGTGGAAGTGTAACGCTTCTTGCGAATCTTTGGAATATCTATAATATAACTATTTAGCCTACCACTAGTCCCCCGATGATGGAAAGGGGGAGGCGGAATTAAATCATGCAATTTCATCATACACTATATATATTTTGTTTAATTGGATTTCGGCTTAATAGTTTTCGAGGTTGCTGGAGTATTAATTATGTCTTTTTTTAATCATATCAAGTGACTAGACGAAGAAGTCGTGAGCCTGGTGGTAAGCGACACGCTCGTCCATAACATTGTAGTGTCACTCAGAGCTTTAAATCGCGAAGATCAGACACTGCCACTGCGGCCGTCACCCTGAGACATGAGTTGACAAGTTCCATGTGCCTGTAATTTCAACAGCACCCTTCAAAGCCAGAACGCAACAATACTCACATTACTGCTTGGCAGCAGAAATAGGTAAGGTGGCAGTACTGCCCTGGATAAAAACTTTCACTAGGAGCTCTACAAGTTTGTATCTTCGAAGAGTTTTGTGACTTTATTACTAGCACAGAATTACACGACTATGTTTTTAAATGGTAAATATTTTTAATTCTACCTGTATTTCTCTTTATTTATTTTCAGATTTAAAGATCTCAGAAATGGACGAATGGATAGATTCAGACGACGACTCCTCAGATTCTGAAGGTGGCAATAAAGAAGAGGACAGTGACTCTGGTGCCAAGAAAAAGAAAGACAAAAAGAAAGGTAAAGCGGCTGCTAGCAAGAAAAAGAAGAAGGTGGGCGACGAGGCCTTTGAAGAGAGTGATGATGGTGATGAGGAGGGACGGGAAAGAGATTATATATCGGATTCTTCTGATAGGTATGTTTCTATACTTGCATCATAGATTTGGGATAAATATTAGGTTACCAGATAAGGAGGACCAATATAAGCTGAGCCCATATTTCGAAGCAATCTTTAGTACAACGTAACCTGGTCTTCATTTGCTTGGTTGAGAATATGTGGGTTGACTTTGTCCACAGTGAATCAGACCACGAGACTAAAGTTAATAAAGAACTTAAAGGTGTCGCTGAAGAGGACGCGTTAAGGAAACTCCTTACTTCCGATGAGGACTCTGAGGAGGAACAGGAGCAGAAGCAGGAGTCGGAACAGGAAGACGAACCCACCAAAGAGGGAGAGGAGAGAGCTAGCAAGCTCACAAAGAAGAAAAAGAAAGCCGATGAAAACAAGAAAGGTACGTGTATTTCATCGATTTTATATTTTATTTGTATATTATAATAACGAAATGCTGCGTTATAGGTTGTGAAAACCGCTTTATAATCGACACTAAAAACGGAGCCACCGAGAATTTGAAATTTTTAATGGAAATCAAAACATAAATAAAACTATATTTAAATATAATGTCGGAGTAAGATCGTAAAGGAGACGTTGAGCAAAACACCCTCGTCGCTGATTTTGTCAGGAATTACTTGATAATTATTAGCCTATTCACTTTTCGGTATCAATTTGTTTGGCAAAATAATTTTTATTTGCTTTTGTTTTGGCACTACTACAAATTATTAGTCGTATATCAGATACCGATAAACTTAAGAAATACTAATAATGTTAGGAGACTCAACATACCTTGCTTGGTCACTGATATAATGCACTTAAATCGATTTTAATATCAAACGTAAGAAATAACTGTCTAAAGATTGCACATAGACTCACACAAGTTACGGAATAATTACTATAAATATTTTACATAAAGAGCAAACTTTGAGCTGACGCACTTCACAACTGGCAGTAGTTGGCGACTCAGTATTTTTACGCGTGAAGTGAGTACTTTATTACAACTACGCTAATATACATTTTGATATTTGAGTTTTGTTACTTTGTATGGATGGGCCCCAGTGTGCGTGCGCCTCAGCATGGAGTTCACATGTTGACTCGGCAACTCTATATCATCTGCATGACTATTATTAATCTTTACAATAACAGTAATAATAATAATAACGCACACACTCATTGCTACAGGGAAAACCTGTATTGCGGGTGCCTAGACATACACAAATTACACCCAAATTCACGAGAGAAATAAATGTACGCTGTATAACAATTTCTCACGGCCCGGTAATCGAACCCGGGACTTCTGCGTGGCAGACCAGAATGGTAACCATTTGGGTACAGAGGCAGTTAATAGATTAACAATAAAAGCTTCGACTTTTACAATGAAGTTTCAATATTTGACATTCAATAGCATTTGAAAATTGCTCTTTATTTTGGTGTTTACCAGCTTAGCATTTGTTAACAGATTCGAGTAGCGAGTTCAGTTCAGATTCCGACACGGACCCGGAAAGCAGCACGGGCGCACCCGCCAGTAAAAAAGCGAAGAAGAGTAAAGACAAACCAAAAGAAGAAAAGCCTTCCGTTGCCACCGCTAACGGTACGTTTATTGTTGTGGAAATAGGTTTATAACTTTAAACAGTATCATTTGTTAATTTAAAGACGCGTGCATTTTATCAGAATTCTATAGAAATGTTTCTAACTTCAATTTGTTTATCAGTATCCCACATTTTCGAACGGACACAAAGGCTTAATATCTCACAAATAATTCTGATTTGCGCAATTAAAATCTTTTTTAAGTTAGGTGCATTCGTCTCTTTCGTTATCTGTAAGTAAACGAAATATGGAGCACTTTTGCGTTATGAGAAGGAGTTCTCCAAAAAGTGTGTAGACAGGGATCCCAAAAGTAAAAAATAAATATGAGTTGCCAGAACGCATATTTATTTTATATTTATTTATTCGGCCTTCGCCCAAAGTCCTTCATGAAGGTCGACAGATGTTGAGTTGGTATTCTCACCACAAATGAATTAAACTTCACATTGTGGCGGGACTCCCAATTGCTCGTCTCTCAGGGTAGCACTTTCAGCCGTATTTACTCCACAATATCCGCAAGGAAGCAATAAGCAAGGCAGCGTCTCTGGTGTTACACGGATGATCGTCTTCCTGCTACGTTACATAAAACAAAATCTTCATCTACAGACTACTACAAAAATTTAAATGGTTATTTATTTCTGTCACCAGTAGTTACTTTTTTTTATCGCAGCAAGCGGTTGTGCGGGACTCCTGAGCGGTAGCTCGGTGTACCCATTAAAACCGAACAGTTATGTCCACGGTCCTTAGAGAGGCACCCCAGGGTCCGGTTGCGCATAATACTGGGACGACGACTAGTTAGACCTAGGCTTAAACCCAGCGAAGGGTCAAGTCAGGCTATGGATGATGCAAATTTTTTGTAATATCAAGTGACGGGACGAACAAGTTGTGCGCCTGGTGGTAAACGACACGCCTATCCATGACAGTTGCAGTGCCAGTCAGAGCTTTAAGTCGTACATATCTGAGGGGCACTGCCACAGCGCCCGTCACCCTAAGACATAAGTTGGTAAGTCCCATATGCCTGTAATGTCACCATTGAATTTTTACACCGCGTATTTCTATGACAACTTAATTTTATGTGGCAGACAAATTTTTACAGAATTTTAAGGTATTCCGCAAAAAGTCCGCGGTGTATTTTTTTTATATTATATAAAATTTTTAATCTCCCAAGTTTTTGTTATTGATAACGAAAACGCGACATGCAATGAATGCTACCAAAAATAAATCTTATAACACGGCTTAAATTACCCGGGCGTAATAACGTTTGATTTGAGCGCTAAAATGTTGTATAAAATTAAATTCATGCGTCGAGTTCCACTAGACTTGTCGTTTTTTAAAGTAGGGGTACGCAAACATTTTTCTTTAAGGGACAGAAAAACAAGAAATTTCACTGAGAGCCAAAATAGAAAAAATGCATTTTTGAAATATTTTTAATTATATTATTGTATAGTGTTGTTGGTTACCTGTCAGAAGCCCGAAAGGACATTTTCCAGAAATAACGTTTGCTCGAATTTTCATAACATCGAAAGTAATATTGAGAAAAAAAATGTTTTTTCTTTTTTTCTGAAACTAATCGTGTCTTTGCGATAAACATCCAACATGAATCCTGAAAGAACAATGGTTTCGTTGTAATTCGGTTTTTGGAGTAATGAAAATTCGAACAAACGTCATATTATATAAAACGTTACGTTGTAACGATAGGTTACCAGTTTTGTTATTTTTTATTTTGTATGTCGATATCGACGAGACTGTCAAAATATACTTCGAGGGCCATACACTCCGGATTTAAAGCCTTTCGCCCTTTCGTACTTTGCCCAATACTGGTTTCAAGCAAAAAAAAAAGCAAAAGCAGCGTAATGAAAAAGTAATCCCTAACTGAACTATTTTTTTTATAAATGTTGTGTGTCATTTTGTATACTGTCTGTGATTTAGTGATTTGACATGTGAAATGAAGGTTTGATTAACCCTTTAGCAAGCGCGCCGAACAGCGCGAGCACGTCCCGGTCGGGCACGCCGACGCCGGCGTCGAATGCCGCCAGCGCCGTGGCAGCCGCCAACGCCGCCGCCGCGCACGCCAGCAACCATCAGGCCGCCAAGCGACCCAAGCTCGACGCCTCCTACACGTAACTCACTTTTTTTCACCTCTAAACGCTTGTTGCGAATTTCGGCCACAAAAAGTTGACGCCAAAAGTCTACCTAAGGCTGACATTTATAAAACCGACCTCAAAAGTACGTGGAATTACATCTATTTGCCAAGTTTTATTGCGTGTGATTAGCGGAAAGTGCGTGAAACGATTTCATCCCCTAGTTTTGACACTCTTACAAGCGGAATATTTTCTTCAAATTTAAGTAGGACCAATACTGGGGTACCCTCTTTCCAACAAAAAAGAATCATCAAAATCGGTTCACAAATGAGTAATCGCGTAACATACATCCAAAAAAAGTTCAGTCGAATGAGAACCTTCTTGTTTTTGAAGGCGGCTAATAAAACGAACTTTGAATTCGACTAAGCAAAAATGTTTAAGCAATAATTAAAATAATCTTTGAGTTTACTTAGTAATTTCTTGCTTACATTTAGACAAATTTCGTTTTATAAATCTCAGCCTTTAGACTTCCATTGTATGTATTGTGACTGTCAAGTTAGATATCTGTAGTTTGATATAGTGAAACTCTGTGCTTGTGACTTTATAATGCGCTTGTATGATTTTATCATCACCAATCCATGTCCCACTTCTCTAAAATTTTGTGAACCTTCTTTCACACAAGCTGGCAAGAGATATTGCTACTAAACATTTACAAATGTACGTAGCTTAGAAATTAAAGTTATAGGTACAAGCAAAAAAAAACTATGGCTAAAGTACATTCAAATCTGTGATTATGTAAACGGCATTATTTCATTCCAGCGAATGTGGCGTGACAGAAGAGGCAGTGCGTCGATATCTCGCACGAAAACCTATGACGACGACAGAACTGCTCACCAAATTTAAGTCAAAGCGCACCGGCGTCAGCAGCGAGCGGCTAGTCGAAACGATGACGCAAATACTCAAGCGAATTAACCCCGTTAAGCAAAATATTAACGGGAAGATGTACTTGTCTATTAAACAGACTTAAATATAGCTTGACTGCCAAAAGCATCGACCATCTATCATGTGCGGAGCACGGGAGGGGTAGTGTTAATTACCTGTTGAAATGTGATAAAATTCGAGTACAGCGATTTGATTCTTCGTAAAATTTTCAGTCGTTTATATTTTTTAAATTAATGTAGATAGGAAGCGTATGCGTTTAATTCGTGAAGGTGGCAATTATTGGTAATACATACTTCTGGAAAATCTGCTCCCTTCATGCCGAACAAAGTGGCCACCAGCCAGCCTGACGTCAGAATGCTGGCTGGTCAATTATACTTTTAATTTTTCAAAATATATCAAAGGTAGCAATTATTTAGAAAAGGGAGCAAATAGATAGCAATTCTTGAATATACACTCAGTGCCAGATGCGACAGGCGACCCAAAATCCTGACGGTCACGGTCACGCGGCGTGAGCGCGATGAAATTCGTATCTAATAAATGCGCCCTAACTCACTCAACATAGCCCCGCACCAGGGACTAGCCAACCACAAATGACACCCAAACTCACGAAAGAAATAAATGTAGGCCATACAAATATTTCTCCCGGCCCGGGAATCGAACCTGGGACCTCTACGTGGCAGTCCGACATGGTAACCATTCGGCCACGGAGGCAGTTAACTAATGCGGCAGGTAACTCTGCGTTAGTAATATAATTTTCTATAATTCTGCTACCGCGTTACTTCCAAACCGAATAGATTTACCCAATTACCTTTCCGTGTTTAGCAGGCAGGGTAGTACAACGATCGTGATTGGTTCATTCCGAACTCTATTACCAATTGACTAAGGCTGAGAATTATAAAACGAACTTTCGACTAAGCAAAAATGGCGGTCTTTTAGTATTTACAAAACGAACTTAACGAAAAACGCTTAAATTTAGGCAAAGTTTGTTCAGACACGATAAACTTGCTTAGCTCGCCATGTTTGCTTAGTCGAAATCAAAGTTCGTTTTCAATAAAAAAATGATTATTCGTGTTTCCCCCTCTCGCGTCCCGCACTTCGTACAAGGACGTAGTTTATGGCGGTTAATCTTCAAATGATTTCATGATGCCGATTCTGCAACACGTCTTCACTATATTTATTTGGTAGGTTTTTTATTTATTTTGTTTTTTCGCCGCGTACACACCGAACTAGTCAGGCCGAGCAAGAATTCGCCAACAAACGAAAATTTGGTGCCTTTATTGGCTTAAAAAAATAGACAAAAATCAGTGGTGCAACGTGAAAACAGAATTGAAATTCGAGTAATTGAACGAGACGATTGTAGTGATAAGTGATGTCACAATTTAATGGAGCAATAAGACGGAAATAGTGATATGTGACGTCACAATTTGACGGCGCAATATAAGCTACATGCATAAACCTTTTGACAGAGCATTCCTCCAATAATACTACATAATATGACACATTTTCAGTATGTACGTGCAAGTTGATTAAAGCAAAGCTTTTTGTGTTAAATACGCTATTGGTTGACGATTACGATTCCTTGGTGGTATAAAAGGATGAAAAGGTGATCCTTTTCATCCTTTTATGTCTCCTCTCTTTCGACATAACAAAGAATCTCAATGTTATTTATGGAATCGGGTATTCAACACTGTACAATCTTATAAACTAGTTTCCTCACAGCATATCTTATTTTAAAATGTCATTACTTGAAGGGGCTAAGGTGTTACGAGGAGGCAATGGACTTTGTTCCTTCCGTTCTGTAGGGCTTATAAATAAAACCAACATTTTTTCCAAAGTAATTTGGCAGAATATTAGTGACACTCAACTTTAACTTATAGCACATAGAAAAATTCAATATAAATTAAGGTTCGCTAGTTCGTTCCGTGGCTTAGATGTGGTATTGTTTGCCGGAAAACGTTGGTTCGGATCCATCCTGATCGAAGGAACTTTTTTCTTAGTGTTTGATCTTTGTATTAATAATTATTACACTTGATAAATACTTAGTTTAAATTTAAATAAAAATATTACTTACAATAGTTGTGATACGCGGTACTAAATTATACGTAGTGTAGAAGAGTTGCAGCATCGGCTTGGTCAATGTGTTAATGTTATGTGATAATTAAGTTATAATTTTAGTGAATGCATAAATAAAAATGACATTGTACAGTCAATGCAGCAGTTTTCTTTATTTAACATGTGGCTGCGCACGACTGGCCAGCTATCACCACGATAAAGGCTGCTGCCAATTTAGTATGCACTTTCAATCGCCTCCTGCGCAACCTCACGCAAACACAGTTTATCCAAAGTCACGCATTCTCGTACACACACAACACAAATGCACGTCCACACACACATTTTTAATTTTGTTCCTTTTTTTCCTATACATTGACCTACTAACAAATGTTTAAATAAATTTTAAAAATTGATCAAATCTTCTGGAGGTGACAGGCGGTCGCCTGGGCGACATAAAACACAGAATATCCCAATTTAGGCTTCAGCCTCTACTATCCCGTATAAAAAAACACTATGTATGTATTTGACATTGTTTTTTACGTATTTAATTTATTGATGAGTAGTGTATTTATTTATATGCACTTTTATTACAAGATATTCTTTGGTTGCACCCCCATTCCAACTGTTAAATTTATATCCTAAGGTTGCCTGGAAGAAATTGCTACTTAGTAATAAGGTTCGCCTATTGTACACACGCCAGCACATCAAGCTACACACTGACGTATCTTGCTCCGTTGGACCGGAGGCGAACAAAAATGTGTAGCCTGGTGTGCCATTGTCCGTACATTATCTCACTCTGTGATACTTGCGTTACGGTTCTGTATTGTCATTGTAATTTTTAATGTGTGATAAAGAATATTTCATTCATTTATTCATTCACCTTCTATTGTCACCTTCTATTGTTGCAGTTGTGGAGGAAATTAGGCATTTACTTATTAACTTGTAGCTGCTTCCGGTTTACCTATTGTCGTGCGCGTTTATTGAACCGTATTTGACTGCCCAAACGAATCAAACAATAAGGTACACATGCCATGAAAAGACCCGTAATGCATGGAACTATTCAAGGCTGTAAATAGTGTAGTTAGAGAGACCATGCCAAAGGTTGGACCATACTTGGTTACAACTGCATGAAACCACAGTGTTTTAGAGTGGAATTGCCTGTAATGTGTCGAAGCAATGTGACTTCTTTAGTAGGTCACTGGATTGCATATTGAAGGAAATGTTGAGTAGGCATAAGATTCTTTATATTGTAATTGAATTATTAATTCTATTTGCACTATGTACGAATAAACACACTATCTAAAATTGTTCCTGTTTCACTATACGTCGCTAATCAGATGACATCCCAACTACCTCACTGCACAACCAACCTAATATGAGAGCCTATTCGTATGTGCGAATGGCTATGGAGTGGAATACGCCGCCTGCAGACTTATTCCTTGAACGCTTAATATGGGCCTTTTCAAGACGAGAGTAAATAGTATGGTAAATAGGCATTATTTAGGTGTGCATGCTACAGTGTTGACTTCATAGTCAGTTTCCGTCAGGTGAGATTGAGGTTAAATGCGCACTTATTTTACAGGGCGTTCCGTTATCTGAAATTAGGCAATTGGCGTGGCTGTCTGGCACAATTATTACGATTATATTGTATTATAAAGGGCCATAACAGAGATCATCGGATTTCATTAGGTTTTTAAAATTAGGATTAGGACGGAATCGGAATCGAGGTTAGTTTGAGAAGAAAAAGACTCTAAAACATAAAAACTATTTTTTTATGTGCTTAAAATATTTACGTACATTATGAAAAATAATTATTATAATTCAGACTTTTCACTCTTATTGTACGTCCGAGACCATTCTTACACGAAAATATTAATTTCCTACATCACGCGTCATTATATAACGAAGTACCTATCATGTTAGAGCAAACTATATTTATTAACATTCGCGTATAAATTAAGTATATTACGGCCTATTTGCAAGTAACAGACGTGCACAATTTTCAACTACTAATTTTATAAATAAATTTCGCAATGAGCTGTCACGATTAACTGTGAACCAATTTTTAAAGTATCTACTCCCGTGCACAGCAGTGAGACGTATGCAGGTTGACACAATATATTCTTTGAAAACCAACTTAAGAGTCGATACCATCTCAGCTCGAATTCAAAATTTTCCCGTAATAATACGGTTCATTTTTCTTGGATCGATAGGCAGGGATGCTGGCTTCATTTCAGAATCTATTTTTTACAAATAAAATTAAAGCCATTTGAAAAATATATATCGCACACTTGCGTGTATACGTGTTCCATTTAGTTGTTGATTATAAAAAAAATCATTGGTTTTCTTGAAAAAATTTCGAGGTAAGTTTGTGTTTTTTTTTCTATTTTTAATTTTTTAAATTTTATTTATTTTTAATTTTTTAAATTTAATTCTTAACCATAGATTCTGCCCTACTTGTCATAAACATTGCATTTGCGTTTTGGTAATTAAGGAAATAATAATAGCTTTCGAGATGTTAGCACCTAAAGTATTTTTTTTCGTTGAAAAATGTCAATTATTTAGACTGATTTTGCTTAACAATAAAACTGAAACTAAATAAAATATAAAAAAACGGCTTTTATGAGGTTGTAGATCGCGTTTCGCTGATTAGTGATTAATGACATGTTAATTACCTATCTCAATTTCGCTAAAAATGTCGATTACATTGTTTATATTAGGGACTGCAGGATTGAAGTCCTTCAGTCCAAAGCCGTTTAAACATATAGAGAGTTACCATGCTAAAAAATTATAAGCACTTATCGTTTATAATTTGCATATTATAAGATCATTGTTTACAATTAAATAAAATTAATTTTATGCCCAGCACATCTTATTACATGCTATATACATATATTTACTTTTATATATTGCTATAGATTGATTACGTAGAACCTATTAGCACCTTTTGCTTTATACTTTCGGTAACAAATTGCTTTAAACCTTTCCTTATTACAACCATCATAATATTATTTATTATGTGCGAGGGAATAGGAAAAGAACTTATTTCTGTGGTTTTGTAACCAGTTTGTGACATGCTATATTATGTCGCCTTACTTTATCAAACTCGTATCATAAAGCACAAAGTAACTGAAATGCAAAAAATGCATTGTATACATATACAAGTTTGCAGGCTGATTTCACATCACATTTCCTTCACATTCACACGCTGGCCTTTACCTATTCTGAAGTAATGCATCCAAATTAACAGCACTGATTAGAAATTTAAAATAAATATAAATTTTTACCATCTCCTGAATAATCACTCTTTATACGTGACGTGTTTGAGAAAGTAAGGAATCGATTTTTTATTATTTAAGTCATCCGAAACCCAAGAACTTAACCAACAAGATAGCAGAATAACATCCTTACTGTTTACAAAAATAGTTAATAGTTTGTAGTACCACTTTACGCCAACATTGCCTTTACCATTACAAAGTAATTAAACAACGAACTACGGCATGGCCCTTTAAAGGGCCCACAAACGCTACGAAAAATAGGTGTCGTCTGAAGCGCAGGTCACGCCGCGAACGAAACTAAACTAACTTAGCTTAGCTCACGTAGCCGGGGCATCTAACTTAACTTGGCATTTAACTGCCTCCGTGGCCGAACGGTTACCATGCCGGATTGCCACGCAGAGGTCCCAAGTTCGATTCCCGGTTAGATTCGTCGGTTTGTCGCGTTTGACGGGAGGCTACCTAAATTAAAAACAAAATTAAAGGTTATAATAACATAGATTTTCCTCCTGCCTCCGTGGCCGAACGGTTACCATGCCGGACTGCCACGCAGAGGTCCCAGGTTCGATTCCCGGGCCGGGAGAAATTTGTATGGCCTACATTTATTTCTCTCGTGAGTTTGGGTGTCATTTGTGGTTGTCTATGTGTGTGTCCATGTCATCCGCGACACAGGGTTTTCCCTAGTGCGGGCATATGTTGAGTGTGTGCGTTATTATTATTATTATTATTATTATCTATTGATACTTCGGTCACACCGCGAACTAAGCTAACCCAGCTAACTAAACTAACCCAATCCCGCTAAGATATTTAAAATATATCGTCTTTCTGCCGCCCTTCACCCCCGCACGTATCCATAGTGTATTTTTTACCGCCTTAAAAAGAGAGGAGATTCTCAATTCAACAGCATTTTTTTTTGTATGTATGTTACGCGATAACTCCGGCGTTTGTAAACCGATTTTGGTGATTCTTTTTTGTTGGAAAGAGGGTACCTCAGTAGTGGTCTCATTTAAATTTGAAGAAAATATACCACCTCTAAGGGTGGCAAACTAGGTGATGAATCACTTTTGAGGTCGGGTTTTGCAACTACGTGAGCTAAGCTAATTTGATCATAACGTGTGTATGACAAAACTGTACAATTTACATACGATTTTTTAAAACTGTACCTTCGAACGCAACAGTATTAAAATTTGAATAGACAAATCGGACCCGGACGATACAATAACGAAAATTTAAAAAAATATAGAGAGAAATACTATAAACTATATTAAAAAAATTTAATATAGAGAGAAAATTAGATGTGCACTAAAGAGTCGTCTGTCTCATCGCGACACGGAACGAAAGATCACTACGATAAATAAATAAATAATAGACCACATCACTTATGCTCCGATTCCAAAGTAAGTAACTAAAGCACTGTGTTATGGAAATTGGAAACAACGACGGTACCACAAACATTCAGACCCGAGACAATATAGAAAAGTTTTCTACAATGACCCGGCCGGGGATAAAATTCGGGACCTCGGAGATGGTTACGAAAACCGGCTTGCAAGCCACTCGACCACGGATATATATGTACCGATTACACATGTGGAACAAAAGGTGCAGTCTGATAGTAACTATTTTTTGTAGCGTTTGTGGGCTCCATTATACTTTTGAATAACAAATCGAGTCATATACCAAATTATAAGACAGTCTAAAGCCCACAGTGTAAAGCCCAGTGTTCTTAATAGTTTGTACTCGAATTTTAAACTACTGGTTAATTACTACCCCCTATTATTGCAAAGTGTATTTATTTTGAACCTTATTATGTCTAATTATGACAATAGCCCCCTTTACACTCTATCCAAAGCCAGCACAGTAGTGAGCAATTGTCTGTTTGCAGTTATTTTAAACTAACGTTCTTTCGCGCTCGTGTTCGTTTTTGTTACAATGGAAAGAGCGTCCGTGTAAAGGCTAATATCGCAGAATAGACCGCGTGAAACTGGCGCGTGTTGGAGGGCGCGATTACGCGCGACTTATGAGCACAATCGCGCGGTTTTCCCTTTTCTTTCCAACGTTTTTACACGTGCGCTCGATCGCGCACGTTTGCTGTATCACGCGCGATAGAGTGTCTGCATCAAGCCCGCTATTGATGATCTAAGAAAGTTCTTATTATGAGACGAGGACAATTCCTTACATATTTCACCCAACGGATGACAAAACCTGTCTTACGGTTTTTAAATGAATAATGGAAGACTATATAAAGCACTATCATAAAGCATCGTTCACATGATCTACTATCACAGTCTAATTTAGACTAACTAACGCCAAGTCAAGCATTTCTACAATCAGAGCATAGCTAAAATATACCTTATTTATTGTCTAAGAGAGCCGTTTTAAATTCATGAAAGTAAAAATTCCTAAATCAATTAAGAGCCCTAAGTATATTCAAAACATACCTATCCGATTTTGAGATTTGTTAGTTCATTAACAGCAGAAAGAAATTATCTACATTTGATCTTAGAAACTGGGTTCAAACTCATAGTTAAACCACTGGTTTATCGCGTGATACTGTGCTCCTAAGGTATGTCTTAATTGGGATTCCTACTTATTTTTAAATTAGGTACAAATTAGATTTATGGTGTCATTGGAATACTGAATACGCTACGTGATCAGAGAGCTCTCTTTGTCTTTCTTCCACTCTTCGCTTGTCACGTCTCTCTCTGGTTTCCTGAAATTTATAAAAAATCATTAATACATATATTAAAAAGTAAGGTTCATTCAGATTGTCGCAGAACAGAATGGTAGCGATTTTGTTTTTGCTTTTGATATCAAATGACGGGGCGAACAAGTTGTGCTCCTGGTGGTAAGCGACGCGCGTCTCCATAGCAATTGCTGTGTCACTCAGAGCTTTCAATCGCAAAGGTCTGAAGAGCAGCGCCCTCATCCTGATACATAATATTTACCACACACAGTAATACGAATAGAACATAATAATATAACAATATTGTGGGAACAACAACAGTACGTGGAAGCAACAGGCTCAGTAATAATCCTTGTGGCTGTATGCCACGCGGTACTGATTACTGATTTCCAGACTGGCCTTGTAGACACATCGTTTTTCAACATAATCCAATTTAACTACACCACTGTCACCTCACGATAAACTTCGAATATTATAATAATTATATCTGTTGAAATTATTAATAACATTTAATAAATTAATTTAAAAAAAATGGTATGCCTATGACTATGCACGACTAATTTACATGTACAATAATAATAAGTTGACTATTTTAGTCCCATGTGTCTGAAATTTCACCAGCACCCTAACACTTCAAACCGAAACGCGGTAACGTTCTCATTAGCTACTGCTTGGTGGCAGAAATAGGCAAGGTGGCAGTAGGTACTTCCCTGGACGAACTCTTTCCCAAGGAGCTCTACTGCTACTAATGATTGATTGATTTGTAAATAATTGTGTAACGCACCTATAATAAATAGATGCGAAACATACATACATTCTAAAGAATTCTCGCGCGATCTCGGGAATTCCCGCAGTTATCGTACCGTACCTAATATGTACGTCACAATGTTTAAATAAGGTCCATTATACTATTTACAATTTCATTATTTACATTTCAATTCCATTATGTTCCGCGACTATGAACCTAAATATATTGTAATACCTGTGTAATATTGTAAAACGTAAGTGGAGATTTGGTTGTTCATCGCTAGTTTTTGGGTTGTACAATAATTCCTCTTTGTTGAAGTTGTTTGTTATCATACCGGTTGAAATGCGGATCCCAGTAATAATATCTCCTTGACCTACTCTTCCCATTCACAAATAGACGTCCAATTCCTTACTTCTATGATACACAAGCTTATTCTGCTCTCGAATAGCAACAAACTTCGTACTAAAATCGGCGTCAATACACACCCGCATAAAGAGTACTCCCTGACGAGTCGCTCGCCGTCGGCGATGGTTTGCGGCATGGGCCGGCCGCGTGTCTCGGGCAGCAGCACGCCGATGCTCGCTGCGATCAGCCCTATGATGCCCAGCAGAAGGAGTGGGAGTGACCGCCAATAACGCTCCTGTTAGAAGATAGAGTTAATAAGCAATTAACGTCACCGTTGAGGCCAATGAAAATAATTCCATAGTCATTACTTTTTGATAACTAAAGAAATTCTTGTCTTTGGTTATAAAAAAGTAACTAGTGCTACGTGTTTATAGTCAACGTAATATCTATAAAAATCAACTCTATCCCAAAGAGAGCAAAGTGCACTTCTGTTTAAAACAGAAATGCCATTACCATAACATTATTTAAATAAAGCAGCCTTGATGCCTGTATTATCCAGAACACACTCTGGATTTCAGGTTGGTGGAGCTTGTACAATCATAGGCATGGCACCCGTGTGTGATGTTAAGAATTATAAAGAATTATTGTGTATTTCTTTACAATTGCTAACATCTTATGGCGAGCCCCATATCTTTCTACAATAGTTTTGATTGCTATAACTACAATAGTGACCGTCCTTACCGACCTTCAGGGTATACGAGAACTTAGGGTGTGCGTGAACAGGAACCTTCTAAGTTCAGGTTCTGACCCCAGATCAGACCGTGTACAGGGTTGTCACAGACCGTTGTCACTGAATTCATCCGGTTCTCAAGAGGCTAGAGCCTCGGGTGAGCCAACCCGGGTGCATGTTCAGTACCTTCCTATTTTCCAGATAGATACCGGAGCTGTAGGCACGCTCACTTCCCGTTGTGTATTGCATAACTAACGATTGCTGCCGCTAAGCCGTTGACTCTAAAGTCCACTACCAAATCTCCTCTTTGGTGGCGGAGCTGTAAGGCACGTTCACTTCCCAACGCCGATGCGTCTCCAGAATATCTTACGGCCACTTAAAGCAGTGGCAAGTGTACTTCATAGGTAGTAACAAAAGACTTACAGAATACACTATAAACGGCGACACGACTGTACCAATGTAGCCGCTAACGTGCACTACGGAGGAGCCAGAAGCGCGTACGCCAGTCGGCAGCAGCTCTGTAGCCCACTGTATCGCAGCGTTATACGACATGTTTATGCAAAAACGTGCCATTATTGCTAACGCTACTTGCGGGATTCCTGTAAGAAGACAAAAGTAACATATTTATTGAGAATCATACAGACTAGTAATTTCGAGTTACTAGCACCAAGTTTAGTAGCAATAAAGCTCCTTGTGAAAGTGAGACGTATATTTAAGTAAAACAACCAGCTTCGGAAGATGCTCGTTTAAGAGTCGGTACTACCTCAGCTCGAATTAAAATTTTTCCCATACTAATACGGTTCATTTTGCTTGGGTCGTGCGGCAGGAACACTGGCTTTGTTTCAGACTTTATTTTTTTACTAACGAAATTAAAACCATTTGAAAAATGACAACGTATACATAGGGCGCACTATAAGTTTCCGGAACAGGCCACTTGCATAAACAATATTTAAAAAGTAATTACAACATTTGAAAATGGAACTCTCTGGCTGTAGAATGCAGTTTATTTCATCTGACTGTCACTTGTTTTTACATTATGGCGTCATTTTAGAAATTGGTTGTCTACATCACCATGGGTTTAACTCGTGAAAATTTTCGTAGTGTGATTTTCTACGGCTTTAAGTGTAATGTAAGAGTTCAGCGGAGCTTCGCTCAGCTTCAAACTGCTTTTGGCGATGAAGCACTATGCAAGACGACTATTTATAGCTAGTTTGCAGAATTCAAACGCAGTCGTGTGAATCTCAGTGACGAATTTCGAGATGGTCGCACGTCCACTGCTGTGAACAACAAAAACATCGATGCTGTGCGCCGTATGATCTAAATAGACAGGCATGTGACATACCATGAGATTCGGGCATCTTCAGGCATAGGCATGAGTCGAATACAATCAATACTACACAAACATTTGGGTGTGAAGAAACCGTGCTCTCGGTGGATCCCACACAATTTGACTGTGGCTCAAAAAACGGATCGCGTCACTTGGTGCAGTGCCATGCTTACCAGATTCAACGAAGGGGCGTCAAATCTGGTATGGGACATAGTAACAGGTGACGAAATATGGATTTATGGTTACGATTCCAAAACAACGCAGCAATCGAGTGTATGGGTCTTTCGAGATGAGCCGAAACCAACCAAAGTGGCGCGCGTGCAAAGTGCCTCTGAGCGGATGATTGCTTCTTTTTATAATAAAACTGGACACGTGGCTACTGTTACTTTGGAGAATCGTTGTACCGTGAATAGTAATTGGTACACGACCATTTGTTTGCCGGAAGTTATTGACAAACTCCGTAAAAATAACTGTAAACGTCGTATCACCTGAAGAGGCTGTCGAAGAGTATGAAAAATATGTTTCAGAGATTGTAATGGAGGAGTGACATAAATGTTTTCAAAATTGGTTCATTCGTATGAAAAAGTGCATTAACGCTAACGGAGAATATTTTGAGAAACAATAAATTCATTTCTGGCCATTTATAGTAATTTTTTCTTATTCCTTCCGGAAACTTATAGTGCGCCTCACGTGCGTGTTCTATTTAGTTCAATTGATATTTGAAAAAAACATTGGTATATGCAAAGAACCTACTTTATGCAGCGGTTTTCTTGTAAGTTTCCGATGTAAGTTTGTGTTTTTTTTTTCTATCATGAAAATGTTTACGAATCGCCTTTTCACACCGTATACGAATCAGTGTATATCCTCAATTTTACCATATATTTTTTCCATTGCATATTTATATTACATGTGTATTTTTTCCAGATTATTTTAACACTTTCACTGTTATGTGGAATCAACCAAAGTCATTTGAGGTTGTATCCACTCTTAATATAGGTAGATAGTTATTAGGACTACGCACGCGACGCAGCACGTTATATGGGTAAATATGTTCATACACATCAGAAAGAGTTTGTTCAGGGAAGTACTGCCACCTTACCAATTTCTGCCGCCAAGTAATATGAGCTTTACTGCGTTTCAGTTTTGAAGGGTGATCGTGATTACAGGCATATGGGACTTGTCACCTCTTGTCCCAGGGAGTGCTGTTAGTGACTGGTGTAAAACATGTATGGCAACTTATCCGTTAGTTTAGGTAATATGTCTGAGTCCCACGTAGTGTTCTATTTAAAATTACGTCCATTTAAACCACGGTTTACCACGTGTTAGGTCGTTATTTCTGAAAGGTTGACAATTCCTATGTCCTTCACAGGTTTTGCAATCTGATATATCACACAGATACCTATAAGCACCTTTTGGAACAAAAGCAGCAATCAAAGAAAGAACACCGGCTATCGTCATCGGTCCACATGTCAATATTCTGCGACCCCATCTGGAAAATAAAGAAAATTTTCTAAAGAACTTTTATTCCAACAGCGAGGTATCTATTTAGATAATAGTTGACTAAATACATTTAGGTCAGGACATTTTGCGGAATTAATCAATTAGTCATGGTATAATAAGGCCACATGTGATCAAGCGTCAAAATTGCTTTATCACATGAAAGTCTTATAAATAACATACCTCGACATTTCGGACGTATTGCAACGTCCATTATGTGGTCCATGGTCTCGAAGGGACAGAAGAGGCGGGTGTCAGCATCTTCTAGCCGTGCGAGTTTTTCTAACTACCCACACTAGGTCTTCATTATTTATTTGTGTACTAGGGTTGTCGTGAGGGTGTTTCGCACAGCTGAAGATGTTGACACCCGTCTCTTCAGGCCCTTCCACACCATAGACGTTGCAATACGTTCAAAACGTCGAGGTATTTAAAATATGTTTTATAAATGATTAATTCCCGAATTAAAAGCCAAATAATGTGTGAAAATCGTGAAAGTTTAAATCAAAGTTATCGAATTGCGTTCGTGAAATTTATAAGGCTCTGTTCTCAAAAGTTGTTAGTTTGCAGATTTCCTTGTTACATCAAGGGTACGAATTAATTGTTTTATTTTCAATAAGAATACCCAATAAAAGCCCACTATTTCAGGGTTCAGTGGTAATTTGTCGGTCTTTACATTACATCGAATGCAAAATATTTAGTATTTTATATTCATGAATTAATTCCACTTACCTATCGAGTACGAGTGCCAATAAAGTAACAGAAGGAATCTCGGTAGCGGAAGTAAGAGTGAACGTAATAAAGAAATCAAGGCCGAGGTTCTCAGACATGCGCACGAGCCCATCGAAGATGAGAGCGCAGGCGATGTACACGACGACCATGAAGCACATCATTATGCGCAGCTCAGCCGATTTGAACAGCGCGCGCATAGATTCGTCAGTTTGTCGCGTTTGACGGGAGGCTACCTAAATTAAAAACAAAATTATAGATTATAATAACATAGATTTTCCTCCTGCCACCGTGGCCGAACGGTTACCATGCCGGACTGCCACGCAGAGGTCCCAGCCTCGATTCCTGGGCCGGGAGAAATATTTGTATGCCCTACATTTATTTCTCTCGTGAGTTTGGGTGTAATTTGTGGTGGACACACATATAGTGTCCATGGCACCCGCGACACAGGGTTTCCCTAGTGCGAGGCTATGTTGAGTGTGCGTTATGTTAAGTGTGTGCTTTATTTATTTCCTTGTTTCAAAGAAAGGAACCAATCAAAAAGGAGATCATCGTATCATCAAACTCTTTTTCTGCTGCATATCAATGATATGTTAATTCCAAGTACCTTTGCGTATGCTGATGACATCACAGTTGTAGATAGGTACTTGACCAATGCAAGAGTCAGTGGAGAGGAAATCCAGTCTTGTCGAGAGTCCATGGTTAGCCGTTTAGATTTGACACTCCAGGCAGTCTCCGATTGGGGCAATGCCAATGTTGTCAAATTTAACGCCACCAAAACGCAGGCGTGTCTATTCTCCACAAAACGGAGTCCCTTTGAGCTGACTCCGACTTTTCGTGATATATCCATACCGATAGCCGATTGTCTCCAGCTACTTGGAATGGACCTGTAATCCAATTTGAACCTCGGCAGATACATTAAATCCATGGCCAAAAATGCAGCAAGGAAGCTTGAGATCCTCTCCCGAGTGAGGCGTTACTTTACACCGGGACGGTTGCTTCAGCTGTACCAAGCACAAGTCCGATCGTGCATGGAGTACTGCTGCCACCTCTGGGATGGTTCTGCTACATACCAACTGACCACTTTGGATTCAATTGACAAGCGTGTCAAGAGGTTTATAGGTGACTCGGAATTAGTGAAGGTAAAGCTGCAGAGCCTTGAACATCGCGGTAAAGGTGCCTGCTTATTGGTATTTTACAGGATATATCACGGAGAGTGCAATGGAATTACACCATTTAATTCCGCCTTCCCCTTTCCATCACCGGGGGACTATATAGGCGTAGGCTTGGGTTCCGCCCCTATGTTGTGGATATTCTAAAGATTCGCACGAAGCGTTACGCTTCCACATTTATATGGCGAACGGCTATGGAGTGGAATTCCCTGCCTGCAGACTTGTTCCCTGAACGTTATAAGTTGGACCTTTTCAAGGCGAGAGTGACTAGGCATTATTTAGGTGTGCATGCTCCATCGTCGACCTTATCGTCACTTTCCATCAGCTGAGATGGAGGTCAAATGCGCACCTATATTTTATATATAAAAAAAGGGGACTGGTGGAATAGGCCCATATTATAATGCAGCTCAACCGCGATTTTGACAATCGCTGTTGAGCTGCCTTATGGCGATGACAAACTGATCACTTTTTTAAGAATTTCTGTTTAGTAATTGTAGTGTAGTATATTATCTGTACGTACGTAGGGTTGTATGTACTATACTAACTATAATATAATATGATGGTAGTGTAACAAGTTGGAAATACAAAATCGACACAATACTAGCGCCGTGGCTGTATTCAGCCACGGCATAAACGGAGTGGTTCCCATTCAGCATCTATAATTTTAGTTCTAATTTATTTTTTAGTTTGTAAGTACAATTTAAAATAAATAATGTTTCCTTTCTTCTTCTTCTTCTTCAAAGTAACTTACGATAAACTCATCCATAACATCTTGTGGTATTTGTGTTCTGTTGACTCTCTCGAACCGTCTTAGAACGTCTACGGCTTGTTTGATGCGACCTCGCGATGACAACCACCTGCAATTAACGTTTGGCGCACATTTATTTTATAATACTAAGTGACGGGACTAACAAGTAGTGTACCTGGTGGTAAGCAAAACGCGTGTGCAGTTGTTAATAGTAGTAGTGCCACTCAGAGCTTTAAATCACAAAGATCTGAGGGGCACTGTCGCTGCGGCCTGAGACAAAATTTGATTCATAAGTCCCATGCGCCGATCCGCACGGAAGACCTCGGCTCGCGAGGCGACGTCCGTGCAACTACGGGCCGTGGGAAGCCAGGATAATATCGTATGAAACTGATGTTTCCAAAGATGAGCGTAGTAAAAAATGAAAATTTTTGGAACTTTCTGATTTATTTTTATCGAGATTTTTATAGATAATCAATCGTGTTTCTTGACCCATAGTTGACTACTGGTATCTTCTGTTTTCATTATAAAAAAAGTTGAACTAAAACAGTTTTGGAAATACTTCAAAACACCTATTTGATCTAAAAGGTTAATTTTCAGGGTAGTTTTCTGTATAGGTACCTACGTACCTATATAGAAAGTATAAAAATATAGAAATTGCCACCGGAAGTAGTTCCAGTGGCAATTTCTATATTTTAAATATTGCAGAATAGTATCATGAAGTATTGAGATTTGGGTTTAAATATTATTTAATATTTCACGATAATTTACATTATTTTATAATACTTAAATAATTAAAATTGCTACCTAAATTAGGTACAGAAAACTAACCTGAAAATGACTCAGAAAAGTTATAAAAATTAACATAGGCATACATGACTTGTTTCATGTAGTGCGTATTATTTTTATGACTGTTATGTGATAAAAAGCATTTTTGACATGCGTTGAATTGCTTGTTCTTTCGTGTAGTTTGGAAGTGAAATACTCAATATTTACTTTATATTGAATTTATTTAACACAATGCACAGTTGCGCCATTGAGGTCGGAACAAAGAAGAGAGAGGGCTAGAGTTGGGCAACTCTAACATAAACTTAAAATAATACTACTAATGTTGCCCACAACATGTGAGTTTATAGAATTTAAAATGCTTTTTATGAATTTTTGATATGTGAGTTTATTATTAAATAAAGGGTACGACTTGTGGCGAGGCACCACTGGTAAGTTATTTTATTTACATCACTTTTGGCAATTTCCCAAAAATTACATTCCAATTTTCCAATTTGGTTATTTTATTATTGAGCGCGCGATACGAGAACTTTTTATGTTTCCTTTTATTTTGTCACTTATCGCTACTCCCTTTAATAAAACTGGCCATGACATAATTCGGCGTGTTTCTCTACTTTTCTTCGACATACGTGTCGCGTTGCAAAACTAGAACTCTCAAACCCACTGACGAAGTAAATGCAAGTTCAAAATAAATGCATGTCTTTGCTCTTTCTTTAAACTGTCCCATCTACTCTTCTAACTTTTATTCTAATTCCTTCACGGTTAGAAGCAACAAACTCAGAAATTCCCTGCCGCTAATAAGTTGAGTCTTTTAAAACTTTACGCAGAACTCATTAGAGATATAGAACCTTCGACTCTAATTATTCTTTTCTCCTGCTCCTACTCTGTTCTTATTATTAGGTGTTTTTTATACCCCTCTTTTCTTTCTTCCGTGGTTACTATTTATGTAAGTAAATGTATTTTTTATATGGTTCTCGTTATGTGAATAACGATATTATTTAATAATTAGGATTACTGTATTTTCTTAATAGTAATTTGTTTCAGTAATTTGTTGTATATATGAGTTCCTTCGTACATTATGTTTTTCTTGCCATAATTCGTCCGCGGTATTTGCAAATATGTATCATTAGCAAGCATGACTGGTTCAACGTTTTTGAATATGTAGTTTTTTATTAAAACTTATTATACATTTTTAATTTATTTAAGTATTTTATTTATTTTTATTAGTACAAGTATTTAATTGTGTATTAAATTCGAATTTTATAATATTCGCTGGGGCCTAGTTTAATTAATATATTTATTATCCTCTAACTCGAAGGTTGCCTGAAGATATTTAGCAGTAAAACCATATGTCGTCAATGTGTTTTCGTCCTTTTTTGATATGTATTTAATTAATTTATTTATCACTATCATATTGCACATTTGTAATGGTAGGCGAGTAATACATATTTCGCTAATTATAACATAATATGACGCCTCGGAAGGGCATGGTAATATCGGCGCAGTGGGTCTCCCGTTGTTAAGAGTCTATACTACCTCAAATGGCTTTGACTGATTCAACATAACAGTCAAAGTGTTGAATTGACTACTTTCACACTTTGGAAAAAATATATAGTAGAATTGTGGATATGCACTGATGATATAGTATATACATCAACGGTGTGAAAACACGAGACCTAAAAATTTTCACAATAGAAAAAACACTTATACTTACCTCATAATTGTACAAGAAAACATCTGTATTCAATAGGTACTTTAGACATACCAATTTTTTTTTAATATCAACTGAACTATATAGAAGACGTATAGTATACGATATGCATTTTTCAAATAGCTTTAATTTCGTTTATAAAAAAATTAATTCTGAAATAAAGCCAGTGCCCCTGCCGCTCGACCCAAGCAAAATTAACCGTAGTAGGGGAAAAAAAAAAATTTGAATCCAAACTGAGATAGTATCGACTCTTATAGTTTTTGAGTGCAATAAAGAATATTTCGTATTGTATAACATATGGTAAATAGTTAATTCTTCTGTTTTGGAGAGATCATACCGAAATCTTGACTATACGAATACTAAGCTGATGTTGTGATGGTTAAATAAATTTGATGACATATCACCTAGCGCTTTCAGGCACTACAAATGGAGCCCCAATCACGACCAGCATGGGCAGCGAAGTCGCTAAGATCAGATTTCTCCAATCGCTGATCCACACTGCCAACCAGGGCAGGACTAGGCAGCCGCTGCCGAAGTAAAGCGCTATTGACATGTTAGCCACCCAAGTGCGGTGCCTTGGTCCAACATATTCGAGAACTGGAATGAAAAATAATAATAATATGTAAATAGTAATAATGGTTTGTTTGAAAAAACCAATGACCTGAAAAAACAAATACGTCTATGCGATTTAGATTCGAAAAAAATCGCGAAAACCAAAGAACTCAGTAACCAAGCTGAGGCCACACAGACGCGGTGCAGCGGGAAATGCGGCCGCCAGCGGGTAGCGGATGCGTGCCGGGGCGTACCACACGGGACAGACTGATCACAACGGAATACAGCTTTGCGTCCACACCTGCCCTGCGTTCGCCCGGACTTTGATTGCCTCTCCCGATCGGAAACTGCGTCTCTTCCAAGTCGAGGCGCAAAATTGCGATTGACAACTGGCCGATCGGAAACTTTTGACATTTTAAATCGGAACAATAGTTTAGTTAACTCACAAATTAGAAAGATATAGTAGGAAACAGGTTCATCTTCTCGCTCGGATATCCATCTGATTTCGAAACTCTGCTATGGGCTACCCGATCAGTCGATTCCGATTTGCATCAAAATCAGTACGCCGTGTGTGGCTGGGTGCTTATGAACTCGAAATTTACAAAAATTCCCGGCCACGGAACGCTCCCGCTACTATATATATATATATATATATATTATATGTGCCAAAAAGAGCGGAGGTAGCCCAGTGGGAAAACCGTTACATTTCCATTGAGAAGGCGACGCGACGGTTCGGATATCTTTAGCGGTATGTACCTACAATTTTAAATAATATATAATAAATTTCTAGCAATGAAGAAGAACCAGTAGAGCTTAAATAGCAAGGCTTAGTACGAGTACCTAGAGCTCCTTGTAAAAGACTTCAGTTTAGGAAGTACTGTCAAGCAGTAATTCAAGCCATGAAAACCTATTAAATATGAATTTCAATTTTCCAACAAAATACATATCTGTTTGTAAGTTAACCCCCATAATAGTTAATTGTAACTATAACAAACATAAAACGATTTATAAAACAAATCTTTAAAAAGGTTTGGGTATTTTCAAAACCTCGTTATAATATTAAAGTTTGAACAAAATTCAGAAAATTTGTGACAGAAAGAACTTACCTAAAATGTAGATCATCATGAAGCAGCTGTCGTAAGACATTCCGACAAGGAACCTGCAGAAGGCGAAGTCCCAGAGGCCGACCGTGAAAATGCTTGCGACGCCGCCTACACATCCGATCAGGTTCGCCCCTGGTTTAAACAATTGGGTTGTGTGTAGGTACCTATATTTATTTTTCTCTCCAAAAGTTTTAATACATGAACTATAAGAAAAAGAGAAAATACTCATAATATACATCGAAGATGAAAAAAAAAATTATTACGCAATTCTATAGAAGGTCTCGTCAAAAATGTACCATGTATAATTAATAGATTCAGGAGTTACTTCGCCAAACTCCATGTTAATGAAAATGGAAGTAAATGAATTTGCTATCCCGCGAATCCAATGAAAGTTAAATCGTGTAAAATAGCTGAATATTTTTTCCATACATACAATTTTCCCACACTCCCTCCTTGTAGTAGCAGTAGAGCTCTTTGTGAAACAGTCTGTCCAAAGAAGTACTGCCACCTTACCTATTTCTACCGCCAAGCAGTAATGTGAAGATTACTGCGTTCCGGTTTAGAAGGGTAAGCGTGCTGGTGAAATTGCACATTGGACTTGTTAACTTATGTCTCAGGGTGACGGACGCAGTGGCAGTGCACATAAGATTTTTGCCATTTAAAGCTGTGACTGGCACTGCAACTGTTATGGATGGACGTGTCGCTTACTATCAGGGGCACGATTTGTTCGTCCCGTCACTTGGTATTATAAAAAACCCTCCCTCCGCGGACACAATGAAGTCACGGACACCAGCTAGTTCAATATACCTATAACACATGCTTAATTACCATCACAAATACCACTCCTAAAAATATATGTACCCGACATGGCTCTTTCCGAGGTATTCTCAAAGGTTGTTGATTGTTCGATGCTTTAATAGAATACATGCGTGAGAGCGACATTTAGCGCAAGATGCTACTATTCTTGCATAGAGAATTGCAATATCTCGTCGTCAATATCGAGTTGCGTCCTGTTGTGTTAGCCTACAAGCGCAGCAGCTATTTTACACCATGTAACCCTCTGGGTTCGCAGCAAATTAATTTATTTCCATTTTCATCTACTAAAGAATAACTTAAATTTTCCGTATTCTACAGTAAATATTGTAAGTAAATATGCTACCAATATCGTAGCATAATAATGCTTTGTAATGTAAGAACAGATGTGTTTCGAATAACTTCGTAGAATATGTACTCTTTTTAAACGAAAGTCGTCTACTCAGACATATCGTGGCTATTTTTTACACGTCAAAAGTGCTTTTAATAAATAAATATTAAATATTAGGCAACATCACATATGTTGCTCTGATCCCAAATTAAGTAACTAAAGCACTTGTGATCGGAAGCAACGAACGGCATCACAAACACCCATACTCTAGACCATATAGTTACTTTTCTACATGACCAAGCCGAGGATTGAACCTGGGCCCTTAGAGATGGCGACATCCGGTGTGCAAGCCACTCGACCGTGGACGTCATCGGCTTTTAGGAGAAATATTTGTATGGTCTACATTTACTTCTCTCGTGACTTTGGGTGTAATTTGTGGTTATCTATGTGTGTGTCTATGGTACCCGCGATATAGAGTTTTCCTAATGCGGGACTGTGAGTGTGTGCGTTAAAAAAATAGTATTACTAATAATTTTACGGTTACCTTAAAACTAGGGCCACAAAATGTTTATGCAAGCAGTTACCGCCCTTGTATTGTTTTCCTATTTCGCTTTAGGAATGACAGCGTATGCCGCTTTCCTGATGTTAGGGTATGCAATCTACTTGCGGCAGAGCAGGAATTAAGCCTTACCAACCAAGGCAGGGACGCGGCCGAAGCGATCTGCTAGCCAGCCGAACAGCAGGCCACCGGCAAAAGAGCCCGCGAAAAATACTGATTGTGCTATAGGCGCGAACCCCGACGATTGGCACACCCAGTCTCGCTGCGAAAAAAAATTAGTCTTGTAGAACAGATTCATTCGTGCGAAGCCTCGAAGCTTTTCGGTGAAGGAAAATATCGTGAGAGCAACCTGCACATCGAAGACGGTTCACAATTCTCGAAAAACGTGTAAAACCGCAATGGGCCAGTGTGGCTGACTAAAGTCTAACTCCTCCTCGGAGAGGAGTGCTTTACAGTGGGACATAGAAATAGGTGGATGATGATGATTGAAAAAAGGCATAAAATTGTGCAAGGGGTATTTTAGCTTTGTGAGTATTCAAATTGATTTGAAAGCCTACGTCATGGCGCATAGAAAGATATCGAAAGATGTCCTTAACTATATACATAACCATTGATGGGACAATGGAAAAAAATTACCTTAGCATCTCCAATGGAACTGTCTGATGGCACTAAGGTAAAGAAAGGATATCATACGAGTGGCTACATTAAAAAATTCAAGTGATGGCCAATGGCGGACATCCGATCTCTGACATCGATAAAAAAGGGAGAAAAATACCTGATCGGGGCATTTTTCTTTGCAACTGTTTTCACTGTTGTTACGATTAATAATACAAAAATCGAACACAGAAAAGTTTCTTCGACCCGGTGGGACTTGAACCCACGCTGCATCGTAGCATTTCTGTTTTCACTGTTGTTTGTTACAAAGACGGCACTCTAAAAAGAAACGACTGATGTTTGACTAACCTCACTAACAACAGTATGGTAAGGAATATCCCCCAGCTTAAACTCCCAGCCGTGGGGACACTCCACCTGTGAGGTGTTGGGATGTGGTGGCTGGCTGGTTTCGAGCACATGACTCCAGTTTGCCTCGAAAGTTCTGCATCGATCGTAATCGCCCGATTCTAACATCGGTACTGATAAATTCCATCTGCGAAAAATTTTACATACCTACATTGGGATAAAATACCTATGTATCTATTATTAGGTTTTGCTTATGGTAATTTTCAATTGTTATGATACTATACTGTATGTAAATGACATAACCGCTTTGAAAGGAAATATTTATTAATAGATCCACTGGTTTTATTATCTATTCTACAAAACTTATGCAGGTTGTTCTAGACAGTCGTGTACAAAAAGTCACAAATTCATTTTAGAAGGCAATGTTTAATGTTATTATTCTTTATTAAGATCACGATTGATATTAATTTGCTATTCTCGGGGTTTAAAACTATAATGAAACAAAAACTTTATACTAAAGGTAATATAGGTTATAAAAAATAAACACATTCTGCGTACTTGGATGACAAAAAGTCATCGTAGTGCCTTGCAGGTTGATCTACGATGTTTATATAGTATTGCAAATGCTAAATGTATTCAAATGTTTACAAAGGGCAACCCCTAGAGTTTCTTGCTCCTTCTTTTCAGGGGAATCTGCCTTAAGAGTGAGAAGTAGAGTTTAATCAACATGACGATTTCAAGTGTAATTTATTTACGTATGAAATAAAAATATTGACTTTCCCAGCAACCGTTGCGTAAGATACATATTGTAAAATTTAGGTTCCCTTCTTAGTGCTTACTTTAACACTTCTTCTTCTCATTTAAGAGCTAGGTTCTTGTCGGTGGAGTGATCTCCAATCATCTCTGTTTAGCGCTTTAAGCTTGATTTCCTGATACGACACGACGTTAACTTTTTCCCTTATCTGATCTAAATAACTTTAATACTATAATAGCTTTATTTATATTTGTTTTACTTGTATTGTGTAAGATTAAGTTATATTGAAATAAATTTATGTTTAACTTTATATATGTGATCTCGACAATATATACACTACCTATTTAAGTAATTTCTTCAAAGAACTTCCTTATTTTGATCATGATTTCCTGTCAATCAATGTACAATGTTTGTAAATGTTTAGAGGAAAACCGTGTGTCTATATTCAAACTTGCCATTATTTCCTTTAACTGTCTCGATACTACGTAGTTACTTTGGAATCGGATTTATAAATAATTATGACAGAATAATTTAGCTCGTTTCGTCTTTGGTATCCTCTATTACAATAGATGCCATCAAACAATTAACCCGTCACAGAGACACGCGGCGTCCCTACCGATTATGGTACTGTAGCGCTCTAGAGCCACACGGTGTCTCTAATCCACCCATAAAAAAATAAAAGAAAACAATAAAATAAAATAATAAATGTGTTATTAAAAAAAAAATTAAAATATACTTAAAATATACAAAAATTCTTGTTACGAATTTAAAAAAGAAACCAAAACCGTTCGGATGCCTGAAGATTATTTTCGATAATATACGTCACAATAGCCGTAACGAGGCATTGTTTATGATCAACTATAGAAGTACAATTTCAGTGGAACCGCTTTTTCCGTTTGTAGTTGTTTCATAACAAACCGTTTTAGCGACTCCGATGCACTTTAGTGTTTCAAATAAAATTATAGTTAGTGTAGTTAGTTCCGTCAGACAGAGGAATTCTCTTCAGTTTTTAAAGGTATATAACTAAACTCTCACTCATAATTTCGGGAGTTCCTAGATTTTCTAGTTGTTTAATTCAAAATATATTGCCTATTTCAATGTTTTATTTCTCTCTGTGGGACTCTTGTATAAAGTGTCATAACTAACGCATTTGCATTCTGGTAAGTTTCCAGATATTGGCACCAAATTTTTCTTTTATTTGAAAAATCTCAATTACACTGATTTGTATAACAATAAAACTGAAACTATGTATTTCATTCATTTCATTTTCATTTTTCAGCCATTACAGTCCCATTTCAGGGTAAAGGCCTCCCTTCCCTTTTTCCAGTCTTCGCGATTTAACGCCGCGTCAGGACAAGCGTCCAATTCGTCAATCCATCTCGTTCTAGGTCTTCCACAGCTTGGTCTTGCGTTTGGTGGGATCCATTCCGTGGTGATCTTTGCCCACAGCTCGTTTGACATGCGGCAGACATGTCCAGCCCAGTTCCATTTAAAGCTCGCGGCTTTATGATCAATGTCAACGATTTGTGTTTTGGAGCGCAGTATGCTGTTTCGCACGCAGTCTGACAGTTTTACTTCCTATATACTGCGCTCCAAGCCTCGCTGACACACGCGAACTTCTGACCATTCGTCAAAGACCAAGTTTGAGCACCGTAAGTAAGGCCGGGAAGAATGCGCACGCCCATGAGCTTTCTTTTTGGGGGGGGATCGTGGTAATTTTCCCTTAAAATATATATATGTATATATATTAAGATATAAAAAAAAAACAAACAAACGGATGGTTGTAGATTTCGTTTCGCTGATTCCAGACATTATTAATAACTCAATTTCGCTAAAAATATCGATTATTTTAGTTATGATATGTAGAGCATGCCTAAACAAGATAGTAATTTACTTTATCTCTGTATCTTCTGAATAGCTCAGTAGATAGTAACTACAGGCAGAGATTTATAAAAAGCTATTATTATAATGACGAAGCAAACGACTTAGCTATCTGAATGGAGAAATAAATATCTTCATGATTATCTCTGTATATGTATCTATCTAATCAACGTCGTTGGGCAACCCACTTTACTGTCAATAGAAAGAGATAATGATATAGGACAAAATTCTCACGCGTTCGCATTCGAACGGAGAACGAAGTAGGTACATTTACCTACTTATCGTTAAACAGGCTATAAATAGATACCTTAGACGTAAGTTGTTGTAACCATTAGTTTTAACCATTTTTAACATATGGTTAAAATACTATTTTTAACCGACTTCAAAAAAAGAAGGAGAGAGAACTCCTCCACCTCCTTTTTTTACTGTATTTTTTTTGTATGTATAGCCTTGGCCAAAAGTATTGAGCACCCATGATAACTCACAGTTTTTTGGGGAATACGAAAATGAAATAATTTGAAACAATTTACACATGTTAATATTACTATTTATTAAATAAAAATCAATATTTCGTGTGTCCACCCTTTGCCTTAATTACGGCAGAAATTCTTTTTGATGTAGAGCGGACAAGATTTTTACAGTCTTCAGGACGTATAGCGTTCCATTCTTGGCGCAGACGGCGTTTTAGTTCTTCCTTTGTATTTATTGGGTGGCGCCTGACGTTGCGCTTTAATAAACCCCATAAATGTTCTATGGGGTTTAGGTCCGGAGACTGGGCAGGCCACTCCAGAAGCTCAATGTTTTTTTCTCTAAACCATGTCATAGTGCTGGCAGATTTATGACATGGCGCGTTATCCTGCTGGAATTTGACGCCATCCATATTTGTATCGCCAAAAAGAGTTGAAAATGAGGGCAGCAACGCAGATTCCAGGACGTTGAAGTATTTTGAAGAGTTCATGCGACCCTCACACACAAACATTTCGCCAACTCCTGAATCAGTCATGCAGCCCCAGATCATTATGCTGCCTCCACCGTGTTTTACGGTTGGCATTATACAGGCTGGACTAAATCCTGCCCGGCGGCGCACAAAAGTCACACCAGGTGTACCAAAAATCTGAAATTTTTTAAAAATGTAGTGACTTCGGAAATCTAAAATATTTTTGTTATTGAATTTTATTTTCAAATCACATTCTTTAATATCTTAAGAACGTGAAACTGTCTAACTCACCTCAAAGTTTGACTCGTCTGACCACACGACATTTGACCAATCTTCTTCGGTGAAACTTTGATATTTTAAGGCCCATTCATACCGAGCCTTCTTGTTGTTTTGTGAGAGCCATGGTTTCTTCCTGGCTTTACAGCCTTTCAGACCAACTTCCTGAAGCCTTCTTCGAGTAGTGCGAGCAGAAATAGGTCTGTTAATTTCAACAGAGAAATCAGCAGCGAGATCTGAAGAAGTTTTCTTCCTATTTTTTAACGACTCTCTCATTAACTTTCGGTCCTCACGATCTGTGGTGATGCGTTTGCGCCCTGTTCTGTATCTGTTACTATGGGATCCAGTAGCGGCGTGCAATTTACTATTGAGCGATTCAATAGTTAATTGCACAGATCGGCGCGAACATTTCGCAGTTTTAGAAATCTCTACCTGTGATTTCCCTTGCTCATGCAGAAGTTGTATCTGCACACGTTGTTCTAAACTAAGTTCGTTTTTTTTAGGCATATTGCAACAATATCACTAAATGGAACTAAACAAAATACCAGAAGCGCACTAGATCACTGGATGTGTACGTAACGATAGTAGTGAACTGAGAAATAAATACAAAAATCGTAAAATGACAAATTTTATGGCACCAGGTGTTTTATTGCTAGTTACGGTGTGGGGGTCATTGTTTTTAAACCTTTGTATCTACAAAGCTCCTATTGTTAAGGATTATTTTTGAGGCATCTGCCTAAAAAATAATCCTTAACAATAGGACCTGTTTTCTGCAATATTTATTGTGCCCGTTCGGGATTTTTAGGGTGCTCAATACTTTTGGCCAAGGCTGTATGTTACGCGATAGCTTAGTGATAGATTTATGAATCAATTTTGATGATTTTTTTTTGTTGGTCGGTAGTGGTCCCATTTGAATTTGAAGAAAATTGTCCACCACTAAGGGTGGCAAACTAGGGAATGAATCAGGTTTCGCGCACTTTCCGATAACGGATTGCAATAAAACTTGGCAAATAGATGATTTGAGGTCGGTCTTTATAGTACCTGTACTGAGATTAAAATTTTTCACTTTTTATGTCAAATGTATACGTTATATGCATATTATACCATGTCGTCGCTTAACAAACCACACCGCTTAAGTAATTTCAAGTAATTTTATAGAAGCGTGAAAAACCTGCATATATAGTTCTATTGTAAAAAAGATTTTTATAATCTGTTTTTTTTTAAACTTTTTATGACGCGCTCAGATTACTAAGATAAAGCGGTGTTGTTTGCTAAGCGACGACATTTAAAAGTACAAAAATCAGGTAGTTTTGTTATACATATGTTTACTTTCAAACTTTAAACCTGTAATGTGCATAAAAAAGGGTATATTTAAATTAAAAAGCAGAAAATGGTATTTTGACTTACAATTTACATGTACAACTTAGAGTCTAGATCCAACATTACATAGACCTAACACAAAATAAATAATCTTTCCTTTACCACATTGAAATCAAAATATGGCACCCTTGGTGTACCTACCTAAAAAGATCACATCTGCAAAACGTCAACTTTTCTGGAAAAAGGTTTAAAGATTTTACAGACGAATTATTCCATAACTTTTATATGTTTAAGAACGGTTACACATGGCGTCGTTTAGCAGTGATGCAGTCGCTAATCGTCTACCTTTACACACGCGCGCGATTTTAAGCAGTGTTGCAAACGCGATGCAAGCGCGCGACCTGTATCGATACAAACGCGCGATTGTATCGCTACACCTGGGATATATAGGCGTTTGCAACGATGTAATCGCGCGTTTGTATCAATGCAGTCGTGCGTTTGTATCGATGCAGTCGCGCCTTTGCATCGCTGCTAAAAATCGTCACTCTAAATAGGAGAGTTTTAACATTTACGTAATTTGTTTCACGTAGTCCGATATTTTTATGACTTTCATGTGATAAAAGAACTTTTGTCGTATGATCACATGTATGTGGCTTTATTATAATACTGATATCTTTATTTTCTATACAATTACAATTAAAATCATCAAATGAATGAAATACTTCCTCTGAAGAAAAGAAATAGTAGTAGTTTTCTCTGTTAATAAGCATTTCTTCACATTCATTATTATCAATACTTATTTTAAAATAACATGGATCTGCCTAAGCAGTACATAAAAAGCTAAACGCTTCACTACCATGAATTTTTGCCATCCAGCAGGGCTAGCATGAAATACTGTTATATTCTCGCATAGAGATCGCGCGCTTTATGTCGCTCAGAAGTCGCGCCTTATCGTGCTAGACCTAGAGGTATGTAGAAGCTGTATTTGTAATCTTTTGCATAAGATTTTTGTTTTGCGATAGTTTCGAACCTTATAAATGGCAAATTTTGAATCAGGAATCTTATAGAAGCGTATTTGTAACTTAGTTAACCGACTTCAAAAAAGGAGAAAATTCTCAATTCTGTTTTTGGACATACGTATATTACACGATAACCCCCGGCATTTGTGAACCGATTTTGACGATTCTTTTTTGTTGGAAAGGGGGTACCTCAGTAGTGGTTTCATTTGAATTTGAAGAAAATATTCCACGTCTAAGGGTGGCAAACTAGGGGATGGATTTCCGGTTACGCGCGATTTCAAATTAAGAATTAAAATTAAAAATTTAACATATGTTACATTTTCACAAATATACTGTAAGGTGAGAATGTTGATTTCTTTCAATTTATCTCTCAGATACACTTTGGGGCTCAGATAGTAAATTACGCTAAAGAGCACACTTCTACATATTAACTACAAATATATACGAATAAGTCGTGCGCCTGGTGGTGGTATAGCAGGTAGTTGCAGGGCCACTCAGAGCTTTAAATCGCAAAGATCTGAAGGACTGCCACTGCGCCTATCACCCAGAGACATAAGTTGTCGAAAGTCCTAGAAAAGCTTGTTCATCATCAGTTGACTAATTTCCTAAACAAGAACAACATTTTCAATTCTCTCCAGTCCGGTTTCCGCATTGGTACGACTACTGCACTCACGAAAATCACTGATGACATCCGTTAGGGTATGGAAAATCAACAATTGACTGTGCCGACACTCCTTGACTTTAGTAATGCCTTCAATGGAGTTGACTTGAACTTATTATTGGAAGTATTGCGTTCTCTTAACATATCTCCAGCAGTTATTGATTGGTTTCGAAGCTACCTCTGTGGACGGGTAAACTATCACAAAGTCGAAATTTTTTGTCCGAAACAACGTTCGTTCGAAGTTTCATTACACCGAAAACCGAATTATAACAAAACAGTTGTTCTTTCAGAATATGTTGAATGTTTGTCGCAAAGACACGATTAGGTTCAGTTAGGTTAAGTTAGGTTTAAAAGAAAAAGGCGCCCACATCTCCATCGCGGGAGAATCGGTCCCGGTCAAGCCCCAGATGAAATATCTGGGACTTGACCGCGATGGAACTTCGGGGAGCATTTTCGGCAACTTGCTCCCCGAATAGTGGGCGCCGCATCGGCGTTGGGCAGGCTCCTGCCCAACCTCGGGAGGCCGGGAGCCCCATGCAGAAGGCTATACGCCGGGTGACCCGGAGTATGGCCTTATACGGGGCTCCCATTTGGAGTGGGGCCTTATCAGCGGCGACGAAGTCGCTGCTGAGGGGCCCCAGAGGGTGGTCGCCCTGCGAATGTGCAGGGCGTACATGACGGTGGCCTGCGCTGCCGCATGCGTCCTCGCCGGTACTCCGCCGTGGGACTTCGAAGCCGAGGTCCTGGCGGAAGTCCGCACCTACCGGCCGGGAATGAGGGACCGAGGCGAGCGACCCGCGCCCCAAGAGGTGGAGCGGGAGCGCCGCCTGGCGGCGCAGCGCATGCGGGACCGGTGGAAAGAGGGCCTGGGAGGCGGTGGCCTCCTTTTGCACAGAGGTTATGTCGCAAAAGGAGGCCGCGGAGCGGGTGCGTGAGGACGCGGCGGACGCGCACCCGCTCCGGCGCAGACGTACGGGGAGAAGGCGAAGGCAGTTCGCTGCTCGCCTGATCCCCGAGTGAGACCAGCGGGCTCTGCACAGAGACTCCGGAGCCTGCATTGCACGGCCCCACTCGTCTGGGGGGCGGGTCGGAGGACAACCGACTCGACTGGCGCAAGCTAGGGCCGGGTGGCGTTGTGGTGAATGTTCACTGATCCCACGGCGCCGACTCAACCAGCGAGAGGGAAACCCGGGGGGGGGGGGGGGGTGGGGGGGGGGGCCTTCCCGGGGGGGGGGGGGGGCCCCCCCTTACCCCCGGGGCTCCCCTGGCCCAGGGGTATCCAAAAAAAATTCCCCCCGTCAAAAAAAAAAAGGTTTAAAAGAAAAAACATTTTCCTCTCAAAATTACTTTCGAGGTTAAGAAATTTCGACCAACCGTTATTTCTGCAAAATGTCATATCGGACTATTGATAGGTAAAATTGTGGACGTCGGCAGTGTGTACGTAATGAGAATTCTTTCTCTACGTGGTGCGGTATCTCTGCCAGAGTTCCGCAGGGTTGCGTCCTTTCTCCTCTCTTATTATCTTTGTTTATTAATTCTATTACACACTCTCTCACTTCTTCCTATCATCTATACGCGGATGACCTCCAAATTTGCTCCCAGTCGTCTCTTCAAGACTTACCAAGTGCTATTTATATTATCATGAGGACCTTGAGCCCATCCGTTAATGGAGTCAGTTCTTTAGCCTAAAAGTTAACCCGTCCAAAACACAACTCATTATTATAGATAGCACTTGGTTCACTTCTCGTACAGACCTAGACTCCTTACTCCACGTGGTCTTTGATAGTGTCCGAATTCCTTTTTTGGACATAGTTAGGAATTTGCAGGTAATTTTTGATAAATGTCTGACTTGGAAGCCACACGTTGCTGAGGTTAGCAGGAAGGTGTTTGGTGCGCATTTTTCCATGAGAAGGTTTGAAAACTTTTTGCCCACTGAAACTAAAATTATTTTGGCCCTGAGCATTCTCCATCCGATACTAGACTACGTAGATGTTTGCTACCCGGATTTGTCAGCACTCTGCTCAATAAATTGGAACGGCTCCAAAATATGTGTGTGAGGTTCATCTTCGGACTTCGTAAATTTGACCATGTCTCCCGTTTTCGATTCAAGGCTCCCCTTCTCTTGATTCCTTCAAACGACGTGTCAAGGATCATTTCCTCAACTCCTACATAAGTTTTGTCTTTATCTCAACTATCCTTTAATTTGTTTCCTATACTTATTATTTCATTTTTATTTTTCCTTTCAAAGTATAGAAGCATTTAATATTATTATATATGTGTTGTTCCGTGTTAATAATATTTGTATGGATATTTCTATCTACGTATATGAGCTTATTAATAATTATTATATAGTGTACTTATAATAATATTCTTTGGTTGCACCCTTTTTGCATATCCCAAATTTCTATCCTAAGGTTGCCTGGAAGAAATTGCTACAAACAATAAGGCCGTCTGTTGCACATTATCTTACTATTTTTAAACCTAAGTAACTGTATTGTATTTGAACTATATTTTTTTATGCAATAAAGAATATTTCATTCATTCATTCATTCATAAGTTGACAAGTCTCATGTGCCTTTAATTTCACCAGGACCCTTATCCATCAAAACCGGTATGGCTTTTCATTTTTTTTTGGCTCACGTTATTGCTTGGTGGCAGAAATAGGTAAGTTAAGTACTTCCTGGACGAACTCTTTTACAAGGAACTCTACTGCTAATAAATGGAATGTTTTTACAATGCTACTTATGCCTACACTTCTTTTGCTGTTTATTCCACCTTAATAATGATATCAAGCTGTCTGTCTGTAATTGTATCAAGATTTGTTAATTCAGGTACTAGATTTTGCGCCATTTTACGACTACATAATTTATTTACATATTGCATATTAAATAGTTTATGAATACACTACTTAAGTAATCTTTGTATTTTGTCTTGACAAGAACTAATGTAATCTGACAGCTTGTGCCTATGGTTCACCATGGTACCGGGTGTGATTAACTATGTACCTTAATTCTTGATCTAAGTGTTCCAATTCAGGTACTCTACACCAATGGGTCTGTGGTGTGGCAGCCACGAACATCTGCACGAAGTAGACGAAGGCAAAGATGAAACCGAAGGGTGCCATGGCCACAAACAGCCACTTTTGATATCGGCCCATTTCGCCCACGTGACTGAGCACAGCCTCGAGTGCGTCGCTGTCATCGTGCTGCTTTTTGTTTAGCTCTTCTTTTGTTTCCTGCAGACAAGTTATTTTTTAAATTATGTTTCAAAGATTACAGTACAGTACAGAACAGTACCTTCATACATTTGGCTTCTTCATTTGATCTTACATTTAATTTTACATGTGATCATAAGTCAAAAGTGCATGTATTACACGAAAGCCATAAAAACCATACAAACTACAGGAAAAAAATTTCTTAATTCGCCTGTAGAATTCGTAGAATCTTTGATACTGTGTCCTGAAATATTGTTCTTTTGCAAATATAGCCTTGTATGTACGGGTAAATGGTACGTGTCTGTTATGAATAAGGTCGTCAAAATATTTTATAAACTAACTGATTAAATATTTTATAAATTGACTAACTCCGTGGCCGAACGGTTACAGGTTATATAGGGTAGAGGTCACAGGTTCGATTCCCGGGCCGGGAGAAATATTTGTATGGCCTACATTTATTTCTCTCGTGAGTTTGGGTGTAATTTGTGGTTGTCTATGTGTGTGTCTATAGCACCCGCGACACAAGGTTGGGGAAACCTTCGCGGGTGCGGGGCTACGTTGAGTGTGTGCGTTATTATTATTATTATTATTATAAAAAATTGAATGTTCGTCACGCACTCAGCGGAGTTGGTTGTTTTAATTAGCTCCGTCTATCAGTTTATCATATTATCATTATCGTAAATTATCATAGTGGGTCCTGTTCTGCATAAATGCGTTAACCCACAAAATGACAGTTTCGAGATACTGAGCATTAAAGATTTTTGGCAACTATGTATTTGTTATTACTCATCTAATTAATGAAGTTTACAGGACAATTAGTATATCAAAAGATTTGTAATGAAGTAAGCATTACGATCAGTTTATTAGTTTTTTAAGTTAACAAATTTTTGATTAGTAATTAAACGAAAATGGTTTATGCAAAATTCGATATATCAACAAAATTATTACTTTACGTGTCAAGTGTGGTTAACACATTTTTGCTAAATACGGAAAAGTACGTATAAAGTGTCACTTAATCCTTGCAAACACTGAAAAGTCACATTTTCATAGTGATCATGTATTAAACCAAGTAACAGTAGTTTTATTTTTGTTAGTCAACGCGTTTTGTTTTCAATAATCAATAGCCCTTCTTCTTTGATCAGTAACAATAGGGGGTGCACAAAAGGAGCCTCCCCGCACGGCGTTAGATTCCTTACTTTTACGAGATTTGATTGAAACGTGTGCGTCAATGTCTCCCTACGCTTCCCACGTTTAAGTCTACTAACATCCATCCTTTCTACTTGACCACATAATCTTTCACTACACGATGCTCTCCTATTACTTTTTCGTAGTGGCGCGGTTGCAGTGCCACAATGGCGCAATGTAGCGGTTCTATAAACGCCTAATTTGAACGCACTAACAGAGCACATACTACTCAAAGCTCTTATACTAATACCCTAATTTCATGCTTCTTCTGTCACACCCAATAATCGCTACCGTACATCAAGGTTGGAACCCGCACTTTCTTGACACGTTTTGGCTACTCATAAAGGCGTACAGAGCTCCATTTACCTGATTTCGACTATTACTTTCCGTTCAATATCATCACACTAACCATCTCTTATTAATATAGCCGCGGTCGTAGTGCTGGTGATCTTCTTGTGTATCTCACGCACCAATGAGCAGCTGCCATCGAGAGCAAGGGGGAAGCAATGGCCGTGAGCTTAGACATCGCTAAGCCTTTAGATCGGGTTTGGCACAAGGCATTTCTACCGAAGCTACCATCTTACGGGCTTCCAAAAGGGCTGTGCACTTGGATAGCTGGCTTCCTGTCTGAGCGGAGCTTCAAAAACGCTGTGGACGGATTGTGCACGGACACCATGCTCATTAATGCCGACGTTCCGCAAGGATCTGTGCTATTGCCAACCTTGTTCATCCTGATATCAACGATATGTTATTAACTAGTAACAATCATTGCTATACGGATGACAGTACCAGTGATGCCTATTATACAGGTCGCACAAATATATATCAGCAAGTGGAACTAAAAAAAAATTGCAACTTGTGTCCAAAATCGCGACTTCTTTGGAGCAGGTCTCAGAATAGGGCCGACAGAATCTTGTCAAATTTAACCCTGCAAAGACACGCGTTTACCGCTAAAAATACCCGTTTGTAATAGCGCCTCAGTTACAGAACACCTTTACCTTTTTCTCCTTACCATCTCTAAGAGTATTGGGATACTTGGACTGGACATACGAACGAAGTTCAGTTCCGGGGTCATTTGGAGAGCAAAGCCAAACTGGCTTCCAAAAAACTCGGAGTGCTCAATAGAGTGAAGCAGTATTTCTCACCGACTTTTGTTGTATAAAACACAGGTTACGGCCCCATATGGAGTATTGCTCACATCTCTTGGCAGGAGCTCCCAAACACCAGATTGACCCACTTGACTCCATCCAACTCGCAGACGATGGAGCCCCGATGGTATGGAGCCCCTTAGCCTATGGAGAGACGTTGGCTCTCTGTGCGTGTTTTATTGTCTTTACAATGGGGAGTGCTCTGAGTAACTTTTCGAACTGGTGCCACCGTCTCGTTTCCATCACCACACCTCCCGCCAAAGGAGTAGAATCCATCCTAAAGCGTTACAGGGCTCTCGAAGGTTGGTTCAATCTTGTTCCCATTTTTCAACTTTTATCCCTTTCAATTACAACACCTTCGTCTTACTCGCATTCGCCTTCATTATTTTTCTTTCAGATTGAAATAAACCAATTAAGCTTCAGTTTTCGCAATAAATATATTGAAAGGTGCGCCATTTGCCAAATTCTAATTTTATTTTTTCTATTACTCTCATCGCCCAATCCTCAGTTTCAGAATCTATATCATTTCCGGTCTATCCATATCATCGACAAAATTTAAAGTATTAACATTTTTCAAACAAGTTGTATGTGTTAAGTTTACTTAAACTAAATCGTTTCAAACCACGTTGAAAGATATGTGTTGTAATTTGCATTTATGGTTTAACCACACATAACACATTTTTGCAAAATTTGCCTGTGAAACGAATAAGATTTTGTGAAAACAATTTTTTCATTTAACAATTACTACGATTTTTTTTTTAAATATATTACTGAAAAGAATATTAAACTTTATATATTGTCAGGTCTGACTGCATTCATAACTCATTTTACGATTTTCTGCGAGTTAACACATTTATTCAGAACATGGCCCAGTTATCAATTATCATATCAGTGAATATAGAATAACTGCTACAGGCTTTATTAATTACACCAAGAGTGTGACATAGCGGCTGTCAGCGTAATGGTTTTACGACATGGTGAAATAATTACTTGACAGTTTTTTTTTAATTCGAAGGCACACAATTAGTTAGGCAATTTATGTTACACAGTGTTTAATTTTTCATGCAGTGATCAATTGTTGCGGCAAGTAGTATTAGAAATTCTGCCATCCTTGTCATAAACAACGTAATTGACGTTTTTAGCGAAAAAGAGTTAGTAACATATTTGGAATCAGTTAGTTTCACACGTAAATGACATTTTTCAAAGAAAATATAATTTAGGTGCCGATATTCCGAAAGTTATCAATACGCAAATGCGTTATTTATGACAAGGATATTTATATTTAGATAATTGTTGTTGAAATTAGTTTTGGATTTGGGCTGTTTCACAGAACTGTACTTTGTAGCTTTTCCTACCTTTACACACAACAACCTTTACACAAAATAGTGCAAGGAACTCACAAAATTAAGTTACCTTTGTGCGTTTTATATCAGATTTCGTTGGCGGAGGATTTTGAAATTTTTACTAGATTCCACTAATTCTTTACTCTGAACAACTTATTATCTACGTTAGATAAAATTAAGCAGATTTTGTATTTAAGTAAATACAAAATATAATTTTTAGCTACGAAATTAAATTAATATTGTATTTGATTCATGCTGCTGAAATGCTGCATTGATACGCCGAGTTGACATTTGTAACAATTATGCAAAGTAACAAATTACAGGCTGTCGACCTAATAATAATATTGTTTTGGGGTCAACTTTCAGAGTCGGTGGCGAAACAAATTTTACGATTATCTGTCAGTAATAATTGTACGTAGCTGTATTTAGTCTGACTCTACATGAATGAAAATAAACCTGTAAAAATGGCGTGATTCAAAAAGAGCCTACGGTCATATTACTTTCGCGATTCTTGTACAAAGCCACAGTATTAAATAAAGAATGGCTTAACTGTGTTGTACTTGACAAGTAAAACATTAATTCAATATGTAACTAGAATTTTGGAGTAATATAGTGTTTTATTTATGACTAATCACATTTTTATTTTATTAAACATTCTTAACATTTATCGGTTACGTAGAAATAACGTTATTAATAAAAATAAAGCAAAGGTAAACCCACCTTGACACGTTCCTGTCCAACGTCATTTAGAATCATTCTCACAGAACTACATACATTAATTGTTCGAAACTGGAGTAAACGACCACTATGTACGGAAGTCCGCCAATGAATAATAATAAGACTGCAACGTTTCTATATTTACGTTACTTTTCGGTGTTAAAAATGAACACAATTGTATTGATTTTTTTTATTAATTGAAAAACCATTTAAGGCTTATGTACACTCAAGTGTACAAAAGTTTTATAATTTTCTAATTATTAAATCGTAACTTTGATATAATAAAGCAACACATGATCATACGTCAAAAGAGCTTTTGCCACATGAAAGAACACGAACTAGATGAAATAATTTACATGTTTGATATTTGTATAGATCTTTGCGATTTAGAGTGGTTACATACGGCGAATTTTAGCAACGATGCAAACATACGTTCGTGAAACGCGCGATTGCATCGCTACAATTGCGATTTATAGGCGACTGCATCTATACAAACGCGCGATTGCATCGATGCAATCGCCTATAAATCCCAAGTGTCGCGATGCAATTCCGCGTTTGTATCGCTGCTAAAAGTCACCGTGTGTAACTGCTCTTAAAGCACTGAGTGGCAGTGCAACTGTTATGGACAGGCGTGTAGCTTACTACCAGGCGCACGACTTGTTCCTCCCGTCACTTGATAGTATAAAAAAATATGTGAAATTTTATAATTCTTCCATTCTAGCATAAAAAGTTACGGATTAATTTCGTTCGTAGAATCTTGAAACCTCTGAGTTGTCATTTTGCAGAAGTGACTTTTTATTATTGCACCTAGGTTGCGTAACGTTCATATTATTATCATTTGGCATATTACGAATGTTGAATATTTGCAGAGAGAAGGTCAAAGGCTTCACTTAATACCAAACTTTACGCTCTGTCATGGAATTCCTTCAGGAACGTTAGAGATGTCACAACACACCACGGTAAGACCGTAGAAAGGTTATTAGCACGTAGTATCTTGTATTGAGGGCTGGTTCCATTCTTTGACCAATAAGTAGTGCTCTCGTTTTATGAAAGTCAAATCTTAAGTTTGAACTTCTACGAACTGAAAAGGCGTCGAACCAAGGTTTTGTGTCATTTGTATCCAGTGTATAAACACCTTTAGCAAACAATAGTAGGAAATGAACTGTATATTGTAAATACGACAAAACTAATCAAGCACCTGTTTAATTACAATTCCCTACTTGCTACATGAACGGGTACAGTCATCAGCATACTCAGTTTCACACTTTGGATCTTATTATCATAAGTGGCATACAGATTGTATTTATATCAGAGGTCAAAAATGCAGAATATCGTTTACGTATCCCTGTAGGCAGAGCATAAAGTTATGTTACCTAAATAGGTGCTTGGTTATGGCGTTGAATTTGCTGTACCTATACGTACCCCTTGTTATGGAACGGGTTAAATTAATATAATTGCTCTATCTTTAACAACTATATTAATTTAACCCGTTCACGGACCCACACACACACAAAAATTTCAAGTTACTTTTCTTTCTTTCGCAATGCTTATATTGAGTCAAAATAAAATGTTCAATGGAGATAGATATATCTTTGTTGCTCACACACAAGAACAAGAACCATGCAACAACTTGTAAAGGCGACCTTATCGCTAACAGCGATCTCTTCCCGACAACCTTTGAGGTAGAGGAAAGCTAGTAGAGCGGGAGATGTAATGTACAAATAAAATTAAAAACTACATAATAATTTATCATATAATAAATAACGATGTATTTGTACCCACATGTGTCGCTTACCTGGCGCACGACTTGTTTGTCCCGTCACTTGATATTATAAAAAAATATATGTATATATTAAAATATACCTAAATAAACTTATACCTTACTAATAAATATATACACGTTGCAGATTTTGACCGTGTTAGAAGATATTTACGCAATCCGGTTTTGAGAATAGGGTGCGACTTTGAATGTCAATGTAATTACTTTTATGATACCAAATGACTGGACGAACATACTGTGCGCCGGGTGGTAAGCGACACGCCTGTCCATAGCAATTGCAGTGCCACTCACAGCATTAAAACGCGAAGATCTGAGGGGCACAACCACTGACCTCGTCACCCTAAGACATATTTGACAAGTCCAATGTGCGCGTAATTTCACCAGTACACTTATTAACCCTCGAAAAGCAAAACTCGGTAATGCTCGCATTATTGCTTGGCGGCAGTAGTTGGTAAAGTGGCAATAGGTACTTCCCTGGACGAACTCTTCACAACGAACTCTACTGCTACTAACTGACTTACAGATGTTTAAAGTGTGTGTCCGAGGGTGATAGGTAATATCATTCCTTTAGACCATAGAATCCCAAACGTTTTGGCATACAAAAATCAACGTCCAACACCACAAAAATACTTGAAAACACGTATTTTTTGTGGTAGCACCCTCTGGATAGTATCAACCCCTTAAATGCTACCGAGGCCCCTACCCTAGGACTCTTCAGAGCCCACTGGGGGTAACAGTGACCACTTTGGGAAACTATGCTTTAAAACACGATAATGAAAATAATATATTATACACCGATAAAAGTTTATAATATAAACCTGTACAAACTTTATACAGTATTATAGTAGGTGCTACGAAGCCGGACACACCTGTTTAATTAATTGGTCGTGGTTTTGACATGGCGATGGTTATTTTACGCGTTGATAATCACTACGACAATACCCATTAACGTTTAATCTACCGTTGCCGTGACGATGCTACAATTAAACCTATTTAAGTTAGGTATCTCTAGAATTAGACATCCTTGTTTTTAATTAGGTTTCATTTTTAACCCACTTAAAAAAAGGAGAAGGTTTTGTGTGAATGTTACGCGATTATTCCGACATTTGTGAATCGATTTCGGTGATCCTTTGTTGTTTCAAAGGCTCGGTAGTGGTCCCATTCATATACGAAGAAAATTCCGTTAACCGATTTCAATATAAAAAATTAAGCAAATAAATAGATGTAATTCTACAAACTTTTCAGAGCAATTTTTTTTAGTGATAAGCAATTTTGATTAGTAAAATGCAAAAAATTGCGATATGTTTATATAAATTTATTTTAACTGAGGTGCCAAACATTTATAATTGATTCAAATGTAATAAGCTATAATAAAATCAGTAAAATATGTAAGTTGTAGTAATTCGTGAGCTCGAGTTGTTTTTTTTAGGTTAGATTAGTATTTTAGGTTAAAAATCTCTTGCAAAACTCAGTTTTTTTGTATTTTATTTTATTCTTAAATAATTCGTAATAAAAATTAAAACAATATCTCGAGTTGATGTTTATGATGTAGTAATATTATAGTCCGCGAGTTTGTTAGTATTTTTCAAATAACCTTGTAGAGACAAAATGGTATTATGGAGTAAGAGTTCAATGTACTCTCAAAAATATGGATGATACTAGCTGAACGACGTCGCATAGTATAAAGTACTTTGTTAATGTGGAAAATCTCGTGTAAAATCCGTTGAAACGAAAATATCGAAAATTAACAAATTGTGCACAAACATGTCGCCCACGCCAGTTGCCCGGTTTATTGATTAAACTGTGACTTATTTTATCAATTGCATAACGACATGACGTGATGTTTACGCTGAATGGAACTTGCCTGTAACCTAGGATAATGAATAATGACTATAGTATAAAATACATCTTGAACGAGTAACATAACGATACTGTTGAGTTCCAGAGCATTTAAATTTGTTAACTGTGCACGGTTAGAGTCATAACCAATTCTAAGAGAGCCCGATACGTTTTAGTAGGTAGCGTTAGAGCTCCATGTGTAAGAGTTCGCCCAGGGAAGTACTGCCACTTTACCTGTATCTGCCGCCAAGTAATAATGTTAGTATTACTGCTTTCCGATTTGGAAGGGTAAGGGTGCTGATTTTTACGATAAAAAGCTCTAAGTGGTTCTGCAACTGTTATGGATAAACTTGTCGCTTACGCTACGACTTGTTCGTCTCGTCACTCACTTGACTTGCATGACTCGCGACATGCCTGTCCATAGCAGTTACGGTAGGCACCACTCAGACATATTTTAAATCGCAAAGATCTGAGGGGCACTGCCATTGCGCCCATCACCCTGAGACATACTCATTGAAGAATGGCATAAGTGGATTTACGTCAAAAATGTTTATTGCTCCATTAGATACAGAAAAATATAACCCACATCCTCTCCAATTCTTGTAACTCTATCGACTAATATTGTCGATAGAGCTACAATAAAATTTTTGACGTAACTCCACTTATGCCATTCTTCCATGAGGGTTGCGATAAGTTGAAAAGTCCCATGTGCCTGTAATTTCACGAGCACCGTACCCTTCAAAAATCGAATGCAGTAATGCTCACATTACTGCTTGGCGGCAGAAATAGGTAAGATAGCAGTACTTTCCTGATAAATTTAGTAGCAGTAGAAGTCTTTGTGAAAGAGTTCTCACAAGGATCTCTACTGTTATTAAATTTATCAACTTGGAATCGGCTTGAGCTAGTCGGAAAAAGCCTTAATTTTAAAGCCTTAAAATCACATAAATCCACGAGAAAGGCAGCAATATCCATCTGTTGTGAACCTAGTTATGCATTGTGGTAGCCCGCCCTCCGTACAATTTAGAGCTTAACTCTAGACATCACAAGCGAGGTATATACCCATGTACTTGTAAGCAGCCGGCACTGCACAATGCGCTAAAGTGCAAGAATAGACAACTCCAAGAATAGACAAGGCCTTAGCCTTAGAAATTATATTTTGTAATTCATTATTCAATATCCAACCTCCAAATCGGTCAGATGTCCTAGTTAATCGTAGTTTTATTTATTTTTTTACTTCAATCGCTCCCGAAAACTTGACTACCTTGTTAATTATAATTATTAATACAAAGATGAAGAAGAAGAGAAGAAACAAACTAGTGGAGTAATTTCACAAAAATAAATTGAATATCAATTCAATAAAAATTTAATTAATACCTTGTTAATGTTTTGATATAAGGTTTCTTCTCGAAGAAGCGTACGTCTAGCAGTGGATGTGTTTTGTAGTTCCCAATTACGAATAAGCCCACCTCAAATCTCCCTGTATATGTCGTAAAATACGATTAATTAATAAATCTAGGAGGTAAACAGTGGTATGTCGCGGTGTCTTTGATTTCTTATTATAAAGGGTCTTCCAATAAGAGGTTTCATTTTGATATGTAAAAGAGTATTTTTAAGCGAAATTATCGGATGTTTATTTAGTTGTAAAAAGGAGGGTATGCCATTAATAATGGAAAACAATATCAATCAAATGGCCGCCTCGGTTGCGCTTGCAGGATCATAAGTGTGGCGTACTATATGTTTCCGGAATGAATACGAAAAAAATACTATAAATGGTCAGAAATGAGTTCATAGTTTCTCAAAATATTCTCCGATATCGTTAATACACTTTTTCATACGAATGAGCCAATTTTGAAAACATTTATGCCACTCCTCCGTGACAATCTCTGAAACATATTTTTTATACTCTTCGACAGCCTCTTCAGGTGATGAAAATCGTTGACGGCGTAACTGGTTCTTAATTTTTGGAAATAAATAAAAGTCACAAGGTGCCAGGTCGGGACTGTACCGGGATGTTTTGGGATCGTAACTGTAAATCGATATTTCGTCACCTGTTACTAAGTCCCATACCAAATTTGACGCCCCTTTTATTGCATAGCATTGCACCAAGTGTCGCGATCCGTTTTTTGAGACTTAGTCAAATTGTGTGGGATCCACCGAGAGCACAAGTTTTTCACACCCCAATGTTTGTGTAGTATTGATTGTATTTGACTCATGCCTGTACCTAAAGATGTCCGAATCTCATAGTAGTTATGTCACATGCTTATCTGTTTTGATCATACGGCGCACAGCATCGATGTTTTTGTTGTTCACAGCATTAGACGGGCGACCATCACGAAATTCGTGACTGAGATTCACACGACCGCGTTTGAATTCTGCAAACCAGCTATAAATAATCGTCTTGCATAGTGCTTCATCGCCAAAAGCAGTTTGAAGCCGAGTGAAGCTCTGCTGAGCTGTTAAATTACACTTAAAGTCGTAGAAAATCATACTACGAAAATTTTCACGAGTTAGGTAGACAACCAATTTCTAAAATGACGCCACAATGTAAAAACAAGTGATAGTCAGATGAAACAAACTGTATTCTACAGCCAAAGAGTTCCATTTTCAAATGTTGTAATTACTTTTTAAATATTGCTTATGTAAGTGGCCAGTTCCGGAAACGTTTCCGTAACCGTAACCGTAACATTTGCGGCTGTATGTCCTCGATAACTTCACGAATTCCATCTTTGAGGTCTTCAATCGATTGTGGGCCATTGGCATAGACCTTATTTTACACGTAGCCTCAAAGAAAAAAGGCCAAAGGTGTTAAATCACAAGATCTCGGTGGCCAATTGTGATCGCCTCTTCGAGAAATCACTCGGTCAGGAAATTTTTCACGCAGAAGAGCGATGGTATCCTTACTTCCTCCAGTAGGTACTTTGGTCATATAATGCGTAATGATAAATACGACCTACTCCGACTAATTATGCAAGGAAAGATACAGAGAAAGCGACCACTTGGAAGAAGACGTAGGGGACGGACGGGCAAAACGAATTGGTCGGGCAAGAAGAATTTTATGCCTAATTTTGTTCGTAATTGCAAGAAAGAGATAGAAATAGGATCACACGATCGGCCATTGTTTACTTGACGCGACCAGTAGCCCACACGCCGCGGAATGTGATTGACGCCGGTCTAGTGAGATAAAATCATTTTTGCTAAAAAAACATCGATTTTTCAAGGTAACTATATTTCCTTTTACTTTATTTTTATAAGACTTTAGTACTTTGTCTATTTTTATCTAAAAGTATTGCTTAGTGAAGTAAACATTCATATAAAATTCCACTTAGTATTTATTAATTTCTATATTTTTATGTGTGTTGTTTAAAATTATGTACCCGGCGGGCAAGAAGAAACCGGGCAAAACGGATACTGTCCGTTTTGCCCTCTCCATTTTCTATTACTTTTTTTAAATAGTTCAGAGTTTAATATGGAGACATTTAAGGGTTATAGACTCAATGGTATGTTTTAACATAGCATTGGGCTTAACATTTTCTTATAATAAGAGATTTGTATTTAATTTATCAATCAACTTGTTTAAGATGGTGTACAAGTACAAGCGCAAGACTGATCGCGCCTCATGGTCAGAAGAAAACTTGAAGAAAGCTATGCTTGAGGCTCAAATATCTTCAATTACTGCTTCAAGTAAGAAATACGGTATTCCGTATGCTACTTTATATAGACATTTGCAGAAGGGTTCAGCTAAAAAGAAGCTTGGCCGATTCGAAACTATTTTCACGCCCAAGGAAGAAGAAGATCTTGTAGCTTATGTTAAGAAAATGGATTCTATCTTCTACGGCTTGACACGAGTAGAATTTCTTAGAATAGTTGGAGAATTTGCTAAAAAGATTGGCAAAGAGGGTGTTTTCACTGACAATATAGCGGGGAAAGGTTGGTTTCATAAATTTAGAGCTCGACATCCTGAGTTGGTACTACGAACGCCAGAACCTACTTCTATAGCTAGAGTTAAAGGTTTCAACCGTGTTGCTGTGGAAAGATTTTACTCTCTTTTGGAAGAAACAATAGAGAAACACAATATTATCCCTGATATGATGTATAATGTTGACGAGACTGGAGTGACCACAACAAACCACCGAAGGTTTTGTCAATTTCTGGCAAAAAGCAAGTTGGGGTTGTCTCCAGCAAGGAACGAGGAGTGCTGACAACAATTATATGTTGCTGCAGCCCTACGGGAACTTTTATTCCACCTTTTTTCATTTTTAAACGTAAGAAATTTGACCAAAGACTACTTGATGGTGCTCAACCAGGTTCAGAAGCAACAATCACCGATAGCGGATGGGTCAACACTGAAAAGTTTTTAAGCTGGCTTCATATTTTTGTTGAAAAAGTCCGTCCCACTGAAGAACGAAAAGCCTTGTTATTGTTTGACAATCACGAGTCCCATAAGAGCTACGCAGTCTTGGATTATGCGTCAAATAACAACGTGATCTTCCTTTCAATCCCGCCGCACACCTCACATCGACTTCAGCCCCTGGACGTGGCAGTCTATGGACCAATCAAAAAATATTTTGAAATGGAAGTGAATACCTTTCAAAAGGCACATTTAGGACGAATCATAAATCAATATGATGTTGCAAAACTATTCACAAACGCATATTTGAAAGGCGCGACACCTGCAAGTGCCATTAGCGGCTTTCGTGCCAGTGGCATATATCCATTCAATAAGCAAGCAATCGGAGAAGAACACTTTGCGCCATCAGAAATATATCAACTTGCTGAACAACCTGGTACTGAAACTTTACCAGAAAATATTGTTCAAAGAGAAGATGTTCCCGTAAGCGAACCGCCCAGCCCTCTTTTTTTAAATCAGGTTGAGGTTTCTAAGGAACCAGTTCATGGTAACATTGTCATGCAAATCACAGAGCAACCCAATTCTCTATCTCGAAAGAATCTTGAGCCGGTCCAAGTAAAAATAAACAAAGATGTAGAAGACAAGGATAAACCTAGAGATTCTGCTTCAAAATGTATTGAGCCTAATGAAACTGACGATTTGGAAGTTCAAAACAATAGTAATATTTCAAATATTGATATCCTGCGAGAAATAAGGCCTATACCTAAAGAAATTAACAAAAGAAACATAAAAGGTCGGAAGCCACAGAGAGCAGAAGTTCTTACTAGCACACCGATAAAATTAGAACAGAAGAAAAGACAAGACGCCGTTTCAGTGAAAAAGAAGGTCCAATTTGATGATAATTCTAAAGCTGGTTCGTCTAACGTCAAGAAGAAAAAGAAGAAAAATGAAGACAAAGAAAATACCAAAGAATACCGGTGCACAGTTTGTCAAGAGCTATATATTGATCCTCCAGATGAGGACTGGATACGCTGTGACACTTGTTATAAATGGACACACGAGGCCTGCTCGTCATATTTGGGGTTTGGGTCCTATTTTTGTGACGATTGTTTTGATTAATATCCTTAATTCGTTTTGGGGCGTTTTGGGGGCTCCACCTACATCTTGGAGCCCAAGCTAACCTCACCTGCAAGTGGTGCGCCTGCTGATAGACGGACGAGGCTCTAGCGAGGGGTTTTCCCTTTCGGGGGTTGGGAGGTCAGACGGCAGTCGCTCCCGTAAAAACCAACACCGCCACATCAACTTATGGAAGTCAACAGAAGGATATGGCATAGGGATAGGGCGCCGCCGCAAAACGGCGCGCAGGAGCCTCGCCCGACTTCTGTGGCAAGTGGACTAGGGCTACCGTGTGAAGGGTGGGCACGGTTAAAGAGGCGAGCCCCTACCCATCACAGGAAGCTCCGCTTTGCCACGTGGAACATTGGCACGCTGACTGGACGCGCGAGGGAGCTAGCAGACGTGCTTTCCAGGCGGAGGGTCGCCGTGGCGTTCCTGCAGGAGACTCGGTGGAAAGGCAGCAGATCCCGGCTCATTGGGAATGGCTACAAGCTGATCTACACCGGTGCTCCTCGGGGCGTGAACGGGGTGGCCGTGGTGCTCTCCGAGGAGTTTCACGATCACGTCCTGGAAGTGAAACGCTTTAGCGACCGGCTTATGGTAGTGAGGGTGCTTATCGAAGGGGTCGTGACCCACTTGATAGGCGCCTACGCACCTCAGGCCGGTTGCAGCGACACGGACAGGGCGAGGTTCTGGGATCAACTCGGGGAAGTGCTGAGTGCCATTCCTTTGTCTCAGGCAGTCGTCTTGGGTGGCGACCTGAACGGTCATGTGGGTGAGGCGTGTGAAGGGTTCGAGCGGATCCACGGTGGCTACGGGTACGGCAGTCGCAACGCGGAGGGAGGAGACATCCTCACAACGTGTGCGGCGGCCGATCTCGCCATCGTGAACACGTTCTTTAAAAAGAACCCCGAGCATTTAATCACCTATAAGAGCGGCGGACACGCCACCCAAATCGATTTCCTACTCACCAGGAGACACCATATCAGCAAAGTGGCCAACTGCAAGGTCATACCAGGTGAGAGTCTCACTGCGCAACACCGTCTTCTTGTCATGGATCTCTGCGTAAAGCCGGCCGACAAGCCCGCTGAGCGCTGCCGACGCCAAATCAGATGGTGGCGGCTTGATAGTACCACGTCCCAGGAGTTCATCTCAGCGATCGGCGATAAATGCGCCGACACTGAAGGTGATCTAGTCCAGAACCACTGGGACAACATTCAGGCTGCCATATCTGAGGCGGCGAAAGCGGTGCTGGGCTTGTCCAAGGGTGGTCGCAAATGTGACAAAGAAACTTGGTGGTGGAACGACACAGTCCAGAGGGAGGTGAGGGTGAAGAAAGCCCTCTTCAAAACGTGGCAAGCGTCCGAATCTTCTGAAGACCGCGACGCATATAGGGATGCCAAACGTGCCGCTAAGAAAGCTGTAGCCAGAGCCAGACGGGACCACTTGCAGCCGTTGTATGACAAGTTGGAATCGTCTGAGGGGCAGAAGCTTATCTTTAAGCTGGCACGTTCGAGGGTCTTAGCGGCACAAGATATTTCCAAGTGTCGCTGCATTAAAGACCCTCATGGCAACCTTATATGCGAGGTCGACGCGGTGAAGGAGAGATGGCGCTCATATTTCCACGAGCTGCTGAATCAGCAGCAAAGAGAGGTGCAGCCACCGGTCCTCCCTCCGAATCAGGGACTAGTGCGACCGGTAACGCCTGAGGAAGTCCACTTAGCTCTTCGTCGCATGAAGAATCGGAAAGCTGTCGGAGCCGATGGGGTTCCCATCGAGGCCTGGAAGGCAATGGGTCCCCGTGGTGTGGGCATCCTTACCGGCCTCTTTAATCGCGTGCTCCTCACCGGTAAAATCCCTAACCAATGGAGACTGAGTATTATCACTCCAGTCTTCAAAGGGAAGGGATCGGTGCAGGAGTGTGGCGATTATCGGGGCATAAAGGTCATGTCCCACACCATGAAGCTCTTCGAGCGTATAATAGACTCTCGGATCCGACAGGAGAGTGCTGTCTCGGAGGGTCAATATGGGTTTCGGCCTGGTCTTGGGACCATGGATCCTGTTTTTGCCCTAAGGGTCATCATGGAGAAATACAGATTGAAGAATACGCCTCTGCATTTCATGTTTCTTGACATGCAGAAGGCCTTCGACTGTATCCCCCGTGTAATGATCTGGTGGGCACTGAGATCCAAAGGGGTACCAGAAGCTTATATTGACATCATCCGAGACATGTACCGCGATTCCGAATCCATGGTTAGGACTGCTGTTGGTGACACTAAACCCTTCCCTGTCACAGTCGGAGTTCACCAGGGCTCAGTTCTCAGTCCCTATCTGTTCAGCGTGATATTAGACGAGGTCTCAAGCTCCATCCGAGACACGCATGAGCAACCCCCGTGGATGCTTATGTACGCTGACGATATCGCGCTGGCGGATGCGGATAGAGGGAGACTGGTACGACGAGTGAATGTGTGGAAGGAGTCGCTTGAGAACGGCGGTTTGAGACTAAATGTGGCGAAGACTGAGTACATGGTCTGCAACGCTACAGATCCCCTACCCGTACGCATAGGCGAAGACGCGGTCGAGCCTACGGGCCAGTTTAAATACTTGGGATCTGTACTTAGCGCGTCCGGAGACATCGACTGCGACGTCAGAGCCCGAATCGCAGCCGCTTGGGCAAAGTGGCGTGAGGTGACTGGTGTAATTTGTGACCCCAAGATGCCGGTTAAGCTGAAAGGACAGGTCTATAAATCCATCATTAGGCCTGTCCTTTTATATGGCAGTGAAACGTGGCCCGTACTTGAGCGTCATAAGCAGGAGCTGCGTGTCACGGAAATGAAGATGCTGCGCTGGATGTGTGGAGTTTCACGGAAAGACCGTGTCAGAAACTCCCGCATCCGCGGCAGCCTTCATGTCCGTGACATTGCAGATAAACTGCAAGAAAGCCGCCTACGTTGGTACGGCCACATCTTACGGAAACCGGCTTGCTACGTGGGAAACAAATGTCTGGCTATGCCACCTCCGCCGGGCCCCGGTAGAAGGGGCAGACCCAAGAAGTGCTGGCTTGACGTCGCCAAGGGTGATATGCGTGCCAATGGTCTCACCACTAAGGATGCCGAAGACCGTGCAAAGTGGAGGAGAAAGAGTAGGAAAGCGGACCCCGGGCTCCGCAGCAACCCTGCTGAGGACGCAACCGGGACAACGCTAAGATGAGAGAGAGGACCGGTGCACAGTTTGTCAAGAGCTATATATTGATCCTCCAGATGAGGACTGGATACGCTGTGACACTTGTTATAAATGGACACACGAGGCCTGCTCGTCATATTTGGGGTTTGGGTCCTATTTTTGTGACGATTGTTTTGATTAATATCCTTAATTCGTTTTGCCTGACTGTGAATCTTTTTTGCCCGCCCTACGCGGGCAAAACGGATAATGGCAAGTTTTAAAAAAAATGTGAAAATAAGTCAAAAATCATTGCAAAATTTATATTTATGTTTTCTTTAAAGGAAAAATAACAATTGTAGTTCCTAATGACATAATGACTGATTATAATATTTGTTTTTTTTATGATAAACTTAGGTAATTCGTCTTGCCCGCCCTTCCCCTACTTCGTGGCTTAAGAATCTCCGGACATGGTTCAACCTGAGCACTAGATCCTCGTTCCGTGCAGTTGTGTCTAAAATGCAGATAGTCCTAATGGCAGCCGACCTCCAGTAGGAGATAGCACCTCAAGAAGAAGAAAAAGCTAAAGCTATTGTTTATAATGTTATCTACTAATATAGTCCTGAGAGGTTGTTAGTATTTCAAATAACCATGTATATTTTTTGTCGTAAAACCATGTATTGTGTAGAATTTTACTTTCAATTCCCAATCCCTACACATTTGTAAATTTAAAAGAGTGAGCAGCTGAGATCATAACCTCAAAAAATTTAAATCATTCTGTCGTTCAATTTGAGTGTATGCAACGCGTTCCATAAAATTCGCACCCTTGGTGTAATTAGGCCACATCTGCAAAATTACAACTTTTAAGGAGAGAGCGTTATGCTTAAATGGAGAGTTCAATCTATTTTATTTTCGTAATATACATTTAATGTACAATAAAAGCTTAAATAGTAGAAAGTAAAACTCGGATTAATTTATATGAATAAAATTGGGTCCCCGCGGCAAGGTGCCCAAGATGGTGGCAGCTTTCCACCTTTGCATGGCTATGCTAATGCATTGGGCAGGGTAGCTGCCGGCTCTTGGGTTTCCCAGACAGTCTATTAATTCACACGTTTTTCGAGGTCTGTGAACCTTCTTCCATGTGCAGGTTTCATCACAATGTTTTTCTTCACCGAAAAACGATTTAAAATTATATTAAATTTCTCTCATAAATTCCGAGAAACTCCGAGGTGCGATTTCGGATTCGAACCCTCGACCTCTGCTTGAGAGGAGATAGGTCTACCACGGCTACCACGCTTATCAAAACGTATGATTATGTGGCTTTATTAAACTAAGAGCACGAAATAATCTGCGTGAACAAAAACAAACTTAAATAAAGGATGAAAAGGGATTAGTTTGTGATGATAAATATCAAACAACACGCTATTTATTTGTAACGATGAACGTTTTTAATTGGTAATAGCGTTTTCAACATTTGTTTTAATTTAGCTCATCAAAACAGACTGAATAAGAGCGTGAGATCCGTACACTGAGTTTGTTATTAACATTAAACCTTCCTTTTAACTAATTTTTAGTAGCAACAGCGCTCTTTATGAAAAGTTGGTCCAGGGAAGTACCTTGCCTATTTCTGCCGCCAACCAGTGTTTTAAGGCTGGTAAAATCACTTTACTTACAGGCACATGGGAATTGTCAACTTATGTCACAGGGTGACGTGCGCAGTGTCAGTGCTCCTCAGATAAAGGTAAAGGCTCTGACTGACTGGCACTACAACTGTTATGAACAGGCGTGTTACTTACCACCTGGCGCACGACTTGTTCGTCCTGTCATATTATACGTTTAAAATAGACGTACCTAATTAATAGTCTAACAATTATTACGAGTTTTTACGAGTAGTTGGTGATTGTCTGTTGAATAATCGTACTTTTTGTCGACTTGATCATTATGTCTAGATCTTTTGAAGTTTTTTGATATTACCTATCCATAAGTACGTAAGCTAAATAGGTTATTTAATTTTGGTCTTAATTTATTTTCTTTTTTATGATACCTAGTGACGGAACGATCAATATGGTGATAACCTACACGCCTGTCCATATCAGTTGCAATGCCACGCAGAGCTTAAATCGCAAAGATCTGAGGGTCATTGCCACTGCATCAAACACCCTGCGACATAAATCGAAAAGGCCCATGTGTCTGTAATTTCACCAGCACCTTCACCCTTCAAAATCGCAACACGGTAATACTGACATTACTGCTTGGCGGTAGAAATAAATGAGACGGCAGTAGTACTTCCCATGACGAACGACTAAGGACCTCTACAGCTACTAAAACGATATGTCATAAAACATTAAATCTACTTAAGATATTAAGATACTAGATATTGTTTGATACCTAGTCAACACTTAAGCGTTTATTAAGAGCCCTTGGCCCAGAAAATATGCGAAGAAACCCGTAATAAAAGCTAAGTGTAAATGATTTTCATAGTTAACTATCATATGTCATCAGTTAATCACCGGACGTTGTAATAATTGCAAACAAGTGTTTTTTCTTTAATGTCAACAGAATTCTATATATTTATGTTTTAATAGAGGATATGTGTAATTTATTAAGGGTATAATTGAGCAGTTGCCTATTTTTTTATCTTAAATCAATGTTTACACAGTTCTTTAAGGAGCAATTTATATTTTTTAAATTTCGAATGCTATTAAAAGAACTTTATTTTTCTTCTTTTTGGCAAATTCAAATGAAACAAAATAACTGTAACTATAGGGATTCCTCCTAAACTGTGAAAACTTACGATTTTTATTATAAGAAATAATAAATCTATTTTATTCATTAGCGACAGGACGTTAAAGTATTGCGCCTACTAATAAGCGACACGCCTATAAATAACAGTCGCAGTCATAGACGTATGACATCGCAGTGTCATTCGATTAAATTGCAGACTTATAAGGAGCACTGCTACTTCGCCCGTCATCTTGAGACATAAAGTTCACAAGTCCTGTGTGCCTGTAGTTTCACCAACACTATTGTACTGTGGCACTTCCCTGGACGAACTATTTCGTAAAGGGCTCTACGAATAGAGACAAAATGGCGGGCTTTTGAAGTTACTCCAGTGAAAAACGGAATAAGACGAGTTATGCCCTTTTGTTTATATTGCACCATTCCGATTTGAAAACACATATCAAAAACAACAAAAACAACATATCAAAAGGACATCTCTCTAGCAGTCTCCTAACGTCGTTTTCTTTATTGCACTAAGGGCGCAACTCACTGTTTCTAAAGGCATAATTTTAGTTATCGTACATTTTGTACACGGTACAAATGCTTTCAACTCAAAAAATACATGGAATTCTTAGGTTTTCGCGATTGTTACACATAGGAAACAAACCGATGTGTCGGGCCCTTTACAGGTCAACAGTGACCATGGGACCTGTAAAGAGCCCGAAACGTCGTCCACGTATTGAAAGTTGTTTAATTTCATGTAGGACAGAAACTGCCTTATAAACAGTTTCAATTCATATTGTTAGGTATTCTTCGCAATTTTATTAGCCTAATCAGTCCTTCTATTATTATATATGTATATATATAATGTAAATCCAAAAATCTAAAACGTGTAGATAGATTTCCACAAAATAAAACATAATTAAGGAATACAAGTGAATCTTAAAATGTAGGTAGTAATAAATATACAATCATAGGTAAATGTATACAAATGAAACAAAACAACTATAACACTAGAGAGGTAATTTTTAAGTTAGTTTTCAAAGTATTATCATGAAGTATTGTTTAATATTCGAGTGTTCTGAAATGTTATTTAATATTTCACAATATAATATACTCGAATACTTAAATAACAAAAATTTACAGAATACAAGCGAATCTTAAAATGTTGCAGGTAGTTAGTTATTAATATACACTTACGTAAGTTTTGTATCCACGGCACTCCACCAGTTAAGTAACTAAATAATAATGTACTATCCTACCATACCTGACTTTTTACTCTTTATATATTGTCGTATTTTGCCATAAATCGATTTTTATTGAATATCATGATGTTTTATTACCATAATTTAAATTCATTTTATTGTAAAATTACTCCACTAGTTTGTTATAGCTTAAATATAACGAACAATTATTTGTGTCAACACGTCCTGTCAGATCAAACGATTTTTTGTTTGTATTCGATCTTTGCATTAGTAATTACTTGTTTATTTTTGCAAAAATTTACAATTTAAATATGGAACTAATTTACTGTTACTTTCTTTCGATGTTATTATAAACTTCAACATTATAACATAACAGTGAACATCGTAGGTAACAAAGTAAAAAAAATCAATGAACAAATAGAAAACGCTGCAAAAATAAGCTCTATGCAGCTATAATAATCATGTTATTTCAATCGAAGCGTAATGACTGCCATAAAGCATTTGTGATCGGTCAGGGACGATAAAGTTGAAATAATTTGTAGGGCTGCAACTATTTCTGAGTGCTAAAGTGAAAATATAACCGTACTAGATCTAACTTAAGTATTATAACAATCTCAGCACAGAGTACTAAAAAACCGACCTCAAAAGTTCGTGGAATTACATCTATTTATCAAGTTTTATTGAAATCGGTTACCAGAAAGTGCACGAATCCGGATTCATGCCCTAGTTTTCCACCCGTACAGTTGGAATATTTTCTTCAAATAAAAAGAAAATCGTCAAAATCGGTTCACAAATTTTAGTTATCGCGTAACATACATACAAAAAACTACAGTCGAATTGAGAACCTCCTCCTTTTTTAAAGTCGGTTAAAAATATTTGGATATATATTGGGTACATTCCATTTATTAGCAGTAGAGTTCCTTGCGAAAGAGTTCGTCCAGGAAAGTACTGCCACCTTTACCATTTTTGCCGCCAAGCAGAAATGTGCGGCATCAATGCGTTCCAGTTTTGAAGGGTAAGGGTGCTGGTGAAATTACAGGCATCTGGGAGTTTTCAACTTGTGTGTCAGGGTGACGGGCGCAGTAGCAGTGCCTCGCAAATCTGTATGATATAAAGCTCTAAGTGGCACTGCAACTGTTATGGACAGGCGTGAGCATATGCTGTTACTTGGTACGTATCATAAAAATTAAAAATCACCCTAACCTGTTTGGTCTCGCAAAATTTTTTTGAATCGTAGGCAGTTTGTTTATTAATTCACATAACATTTGAAAAATCTACTAGGTCTACCGCGAACTCTTTCTTGCAGTCTCATACTCCACCATTACTATCATAATATCGTATATAATACTGTACTTGGTAAGTACAGTACAATCGTCGTGTCATCGATTCTAGCCGATACTTAATTTTTGAATAACAGAGACAAAATTTTCTTCGCGTGCGAAAGCTGCGAAACAATAAAACCTTTTCACCCCACATAAAGTTATGCAATTTTGATTTGTCTATGCTTGCTTTCGTATACACATATACTGGTGGTTTTTGTTTAACGAGACTCGGTACGGTAGACGAGAGTCGGTACTGCGCTGAAATTTTTCAGACTATTTACATAAGACCCTGCGAGTACAATGTAACAATGGTTTCCAGACGTTGTTGGGACTGCCGCGGTTCTGAAGCGAGTTCGCGGATGTTTGCACAACCTCGCCAGATGAACTTAATGCCTTTACGCGCAAAAGTCATTCTCACTGCCCTGCAGACCGCGTGACAGCTCCAACCCGATACTCGAAACCATTGACAGGAGTAATCAGGTTTCTTTTACGCGGCAACTTTTTTCGCCTCACGTCTGAGGGAGTCTATGAGCGAATGTACTTTTAATTTTATAATTTATTACCTACTTTTACATATTTTTAATTTTATAATTTTAGATAAATTACAGGCACATAGGGCTTGTCAACTTATGTCTCAGGGTGACTAGCGTAATGGCAGTGCCCCTGAGATCTTTGCGATTCAAAGCTCTGAGTGGCACTGCAACTGTTGTGGATAGCCGTGTCGCTTACCACCAGGAGCACGACTTGTTCGTCCCGCCACTTGGTAGACAGTATACAGTAGTATACAGAGTACTGCAAAACCGACCTCAAAAATTCGTGGAATTACATCTATTTGCCAAGTTTTTAAATTGTTTTAAATTGTTTTTTAAATTGTAAATAAAAAAATTAAAACCAGTTGCGCGAAACCGGATTCATCCCCTAGTTTGCCACCCTTCGAGGGGGAATATTTTCTTCAAATTTAAATGGGACCACTGAGGTATCCTCTTTACAAATGTTTATCGCGTAACATACATAAAAAACATGCAGTTGAATTGAGAACCTCCTCCTTTTTTCAAATTGGTTAATAAAAATACTAACATATTTTTGAAGAATAATATTGTTACTAACATGTGTTGTCTTGTCTGTCGTCTGATCGTAAAAATATTATAGTATTATTTTGCATTAATGTAATAGCTAGTAGAAATGTCATTATTTTCTTGTACCTCACCTTACACCGATTGGCAAATGCTTTCACCACTATAGCAAGCATTATAGTGTATGCCATAGATACGGTAAGAAGTGACCGCTGGGATAAGGAGATGTGCCTTCAAAGCCCAGAATAAAGTCGCATGTCCTACGATTCCACCTAGTGTTTGAATTCCAAGAAGAAGATTGAAAAACTAGTTTCGTTCTGGTCCAGAGTCAGTTATAGGTATGTAATACTGCATTTCAATTACCAAGCATTCCTCTCTCGTCTGCCTTACGATACAGTCGCGCACTCTAGTGAGAAATAAATTTTGCAAATACCGTCTTCTCGAAATGTTAAAAAAATGTGATATGTGTTCTAAAAATATATCCAAAAGAACCCTAGGATTGAAGTGTATGCAATGTGAAAGAACAAGAACACAACTAAGCAACTGATGGCGCTTCGAGCTACAGACAGCATTGGGTGGACTTGCGATGACTGCCAGAAAATCTCGCCTCCTCGAAGGTCATTTATAATACCCACTTTGAAGAGGAAGTGGAGACCGAGAAGAGTGCGCAAATACAAGAGGAAAAAAGATCATGACTCATGGCATAGACATAAATATATGGCATAGACAATATTGCAAGACATAGCGCTAGACGTTGAAAAAACCATTAAAAAAGAGCTGGAAGATTTTCATGAGTCCCTGAACTATTGCTGTGATAAAATTGATAGCTACGAAGTAGAAGTTCAGTCTTTACAGAACAGGGTAAAAAAGATGGAAAAGAAGAGCATACGTTTAGAAAATCAGAATAAACATTTAGAAAACGAAGTGGGTGCGTTAAAGCAGCGCTTTAATGAACAAGAGCAACAACAACTAGGTAATCAAGTAGAAATATCCGGTATGGTTTACGAGGGGAACGACAATGGTCTGGAGATCGCTATTAAAGCCTAAATTAGATAAAGACCAAATCAAGGCTGCGACATTCTTACCCCCAAAAAATGACAAAGATGACGGGCGGTCAATTGTTACGTTAACAGACGAAGAAACAGCTGCGTCCTGGATAGTAACTAGCTGCTTTATAGGTCTCTCCAAAAACAGTTTAGAACCTATTAGCAAAATTATTGTGCGTGCGTCGTGCTCTTACACTCTATTTTAAGACCCTACTATAAAAAACAAAATATGAACTAAAAGATAATTATAGATTTATATGGTACAAATAAGGGAAAGTATTTGTCAGAAGGACGGAAAAAAGCAAAATCTTTATAACAAGAAGTGACGACGACATCAAGAACATACTGATGGAGAAAACGCTCGTAATTCCTCCGATCTTTAAATTCGACATAAGGCTTGTAAAATGTGTTATTATTTTTATGATTAAAAATGGCAAACATAACAAGTAACGACATCACTGAATTACGTAACTGCCTTAACCTTACTCGGGTTTTTAATAATACTACCAAATCACCAAATACGTTGACTTTCCCACATAAATCCGCTCTATGATAAAGAATTACTCAAAATTGTTAGAATGCATACATAACTGTTCGAGCGAAATAGATGTTGTGTTGACGAAAGTCAATCTGAATGATAGCATTAGATCCCTATGTGAAATAGATGGCTACATAATGTATAAAAACCTAAGATCTAACAAAAAGGGTGGGGAATAATTGTATATGTTCGACAAAATCACGAATTCTCTATTACGCAAACAAAATTTAAATATTCTGAATATATTATAGGTTCGCTTAAAACACAATACTCAGACGTAATTACACTTTGCGCCTTCTACAGGCCACCAAACACAAATAAATCACTATTTATATCTGAACTATGTAACATATTATCGACTTCAAAAAATAACACAATATTTATGGGAGATCTTAACATAGATCTAAAATCTGAAAATTACATCAAAAGTTGAATGACACGGTCTTGGAGCATGGATTGTCATGTGGAATTTCTGAATATACCACAATAGAAAAACGTAAAGATGTAAAAACAAAAACGTGTATTGACCACGTTTTTGTTTATGTTATGTTTTTGTCCACACAAATTCCAGCCAGACTTCGACCTATGCTCCGCCGTACTCGATACAGTTCTGGCGGATTTCTGGCATCGTATTCGAACTGGAACCTAATGAGCTAGATCCATCTACTAGCTTATTTTAAAACAATTTCCCTTTCCTCTCGAGGTTAGTTACCTAAATAATTGGAAAAACCTTGTAGAGAGTTACTTGTCACTTATTTTCCTTGAAGAAAACCCCGAAGTAGTAACCAATAATAACTTTAAATATAATAAATATAATATTAGGAGAGAGTGTAAAATAGATATCCAAAATAATAATAATATCACACACACTTATAGTCCCGCACTAGGAAAACCTCGTATCGGGTGCCATGGACACACACATAGACAACCACAAATTACACTCAAATTCACGAGAGAAATAAATGTAAGGCATATAAATATTTTTCCCGACTCGGGAATCGAACCTGGCACCTCTGCGAGAATTAAACAAATGTTTCAACTGACGGTATTTAAGTTAAGAAAAGTGACCTCACGCTACATTTCACCCCGTAGGAGTCACGCGATGTTATCGAGGTGGCGTTGGACTTGTAGGCCTTTGGCTTGTTACCTGAATCAGATTTAGCAGTCAGGCAAACTACCAATAAGTATTATATTCGTATAAATATATATAATATAATATAATATAATATAATATAATATAATATAATATAAT